>NW_019720732.1:118144-130324 GCF_002891405.2 Cryptotermes secundus | reverse complement strand
ACATACCGCTGTGAATTGACAGTAACTGCATGATTTTCTTCTTCAAAAAAATAAGGGCCAATAACTCCAACTCTTGACAACGCACACCATACTGTCACCTTATCACTGTGAAGTGACCTCTCATGGAGCTCTCTGGGATTGTTACCACTCCAATAGCGCATATTCTGCTTGTTGACATATTCGGATAGGTGAAAATGTGCCTCATCACTAAAGAAAAAAAAGTGTGTCAGGGGGTAAACTTTCCAATAACGTTCCGCACGCCGTTATTCGGTTCTGGAAATCACGCGGTGACAATTCTTGCACAGCAACCATCTTATATGGATGGAAATGAAGATGTTCGTGAAGAATTCCGCGCATTGAACGATTGGATATGTCTAGGGCGACTGCATGTTTGCGAGCGGAGCGTCTTGGTGATCTCAAAATCGACTGTCGAACTGTCTCCACATTTTCTGGCGTCGTAACGGTCCGTTGTCGTCCTGATGATTTTTTCACCACACACCCGGTTGTCCTAAAGTTCACTACCCACAAAACAATCGATTTCCGGCCGGGAACCGGACCTCTGGGCTTAATTCCGAAGTGAGTACGGAACGCACGCTGCACCGCCACTTGGGAATGGTTGTTCGAAAAATAGGCTTCGACAGCAAACGCACACTGCTCACTCGTCCACCTCATGTTTCTTACTGAGAGGTATTAGACAGAAACTTCCGCGACTGCTGCGTTCGCCGAGCCTATCCCCACTTTTCTGCGACCTCCCCTCCCTTCACAATGCGTCTTCACAAAAAGGAAGTTTCTGCGCCCCACTCTATGTATCATGGCACCTGAGCCCATCTCAAAGCGTATTTCATAAATTCCTCCAATCAGTCTGTCTGTATGTGAATCCTCCCCTATTCCTGCTACGCAACGGCTCAGTAAACATATTTCCGCGACGAGTGCACAGCAATAGAAGAATTGTTGGACATGTCGTTCTCTATGCGGTCCGTGTAGGCGATTAATTCTTCCAACATCTTCTTGCCTGAATCTTCGATTAATCCTTGACAAACGCGACCGCACGCGTAATTCCGTAATAATAATAATAATAATAATAACAACAACAACAATAAACACGTTCACATTCCCTTTACACGTCTATCTTCGCCACACACGATACTCCCATCACAGCAGCTGCTAACTTACAGAACCACCTCATACTTATAGAAAAATGGCTAAAAAAATGGAAAATCAGGGTTAATGAAACAAAATCCATTCAAACAGGAACAGAAGTTGAATGAAATAGTAGGAGGCTGGAGAAAATTGTACAGTGAAGATCTTCATGACTTATGCTTTTTGTCGGGTATTCCGAGATTGATCAACTCAAGGAGGGGGAGGTGGGTGGTGGATTTATAGGTTGTGTTTAGAACTTTGTAGAGGATATGGAAATTCAGTATTTTTTTTATTGTAGGTTTCGTAAAGATGAATGTGAAAGGTAATGCTGTCCTTGTACTTAATTATTTGCCAGGACATATGGGTCAGTGAAGGTATATCTCCATGCAGTTGTAATGTCGGAATTAAGTGGAAATTACTGGTGAATTCCATTCTCCAGCTGCTTTACTATCAGAAAAAAGACCACAGCATCCCTTGGGTAGGAGGATGGGTAGTCTCAGAGCCGGTATGAATGCTGTGGAGAAGAGAAAAACCTTTTGCCCTGACAGGAATAGAACTCCCGATATTTCAGCTATCTTGCACGAAGCCCATTGCTATATTGACTGAGCTACCCTTGCCCCTTAATTTCTTTCATAAATAACCCGAATGAAATGTTTGTTTTGGATTACCGGTAATTACGGGCCTAGATAATGGTACTGAATGGGGAGGTGCAGAAATATACTACCGATGGGAAGCACTTTGGCATGGTTGAAAACACGTGACATTTATCTCGATCAAATTCTTATAAATATGAAGTCTTTGTATGTATGATAAAGTTCAAAAGTTCCCAGTCCATTTTAGCAAGGGGATTTTGAATTGATGTAGATGAAATATTTGTACTTTATCACCAGCAAGGGTTGAGCTTCTTAGCCTGTTCCGTCCTCAAACATGAAGCACTTTGAAGGTTACAAATAACTCCTTTTGAGCACGTTACTAGTCTGTTGCAAAACCCCTATCTTGGAAGTCCAACATTTTTATACAGAGTATTCTTTCCTTAGACAAGTTGACTGCCATGGCTAATGAGACCTGTGTATCCGCCACATAGACCTGGGAAGGGTCCTTTACCAGGTGCTCCCCAGAGGGGCCATTGAAACCTGGAGCTCACATAAGGTAGGTTCACCACTCTCTGTAGAACTCTCTCTTATGGGAGTTCCAACTTTCTGCCTTTAATAAAATGTTTGTACTTCATTACAGGAACTGCTGTGGAACTTTTACTTGAGAGACGTGAGTAAAGTTATATTGGTTACATCAGTCTACATACGTCACTTTAAAAAACGAAGTTCCTCTATAGAACAAGATATCTTTTATTGTAAAATGATTCCCTGCTCTGTTGAAAAGAATACGGAGATAAGGTAGATAATAGTTGAGCTATGCACCGTCTGAGCTCTTGGCAGTGGCTGTATAATATCATACGCCGTCCCATGTTTCCCATCGTAAGCGCCAGTATCTGAAAGTGATCCGTGATCGAGAAGTGTGATTGGTTCAGATGAGCGGCTGGCTTAGCGACTATGCGAAATCTTTTGAGAATAATTTGAACGATTTGCATACTCAAAGTACACCAAGCGTTTAGATGTCGGTAGTGCATGGACCAACAACGTGATTCTGTGCCGGACCATTCCCACCAATAGTGGTGTGGCCCGGTGTGGCTAGATCACGTGATCACGTGTGGTCACGTTTGGTTGTGTACTGCGGTGTAGCTTGTACAGAAAAGGATGGGGACTGTGGAACCTGTGGAATGTGTGGATGATATGGTTGAACGTTGTGTGGACGTAGGAATTTAGTAGAGAAGAATGCAAGGAAAGGTTTCGTTGCGCTTAGAAATTTGTGCCTTCATCAAATGACATGGCAGGGTACAGAATGTATATGCTGAAATGTACATGTATACTCGTACTATCATGCAATTCCGTTCTGACTTTCAAATCAAATTGCCATAAATCACATGAGCCTGACTACTGCAGGAATGAAAGCGTCAGCTGTAAGTCGCAGGTAAGCAATGAATGCGAATATTTCGATGACCGTTGTTTAATGATTGCTGCAGAATGTGGTTAGATTGTATGTTAAAAGTGGTGGTGCTTATAATGCTTTTGGTGTTTATGTTGTTAGGTGTATGGGGACGTGGTTGCCTGTCAACCTCAGGAGAAGACTTAAGTGCTGCGACAAATTTTATTTTATCTATAATTGTTCTAGAGAATTGGGTAGCTCAGTCGGTATGGCGATGGTCGGGGTTCGTTTCCTGGAAGGGGCAGTTTATTATTTTCTCATTAGCGGCCAGACCGGCTCGGGCTGACCTAGCCTCCCATCCATTGGGTATCGGGGTGTGAAGCTGGCTACTTTTCTCCATCAAGTGCCGATGTCAAGAATGGTGGAGCTGTACCTCCACTTCCCCATATGCTGTCATGGCGTGTTGCCAAATTAGTTGAACACAAGGAAAACTTTGCCTTCTACAGTTGTAGATAACGAATTCAGCTTTTACATAAAAAAAGTATATTATGAACAAGACTTAACTATGGTTGCCAACTTGCGATCGAATTATTGGACACTTTTGATTAGTAAATTTTAGTGTTGTCCTAAATGCATTAAACTTCAGTAAACTTGATTTTGGGATATTTTTAAGTCATGTTAACAGTGGATGCAACCGTGAAATGATATAAATTGTACTATAAATTTACCATGTTTTATTTGGTTGATTAATTTTTGATCACTTGATGAAGTTGTGTAATGTGAGACAACATATTTTATAAAGTAACTAGTAGAAATGTTTATAAAAGCAGTACAGTTTCAGGGAAAAATCTGTGAATACACATTATGTGGTACTTCCCACAGACCTAGCCACCACACTTAATATAAGCAAAACTGGTTATTAACACAAATTTTGGTGCCTTGTTGTAAAGACTTATTTTGTTATCAGACTGTACATATTGATGGCATTTGTGGGCAATGTTAAATATGTTACATTACTTGAAAATATATACTGCAGAAAGTAGAAACATAATGTGATAATTGTCTTTTTTTTTTACTGTCTCTTTCAGTTACAGAGCTTTCCAAATGCCTCAGATGCAGATTGCATGATAGAAGCTCCAGGAGGTAAGATTGTGTTTGATTCATGTTACTACTGAGAGACTGAGGTGGAGAAGGAGTAATTATGATGATGGTATGGTTTAACAAGAGAATTCATCCGCTGCTCTGCAACGGCCAGTAAACAACATGTGACAGCTGGTTTCTGTAGTAACAGATATGTACACAACAAAAGAGGAACTGCTGGAAATGGTGTTTCTGTTGAGTCCNATCCTTCCTGAAGCTATGTAGCAAGCATGAAATATACATCTTAGTTAATTTCCGCCATGAGGAGTTGCGAGGCAGTCACCAACTGGTAGGGACATGAATAAGGGAGATGATGAATTTGCACTGTTTTGATTTGTTACCTAGCAGTGTCTAGTGAAGACATAGACAGCAAGTGCTGTAGTGAGAAGCAGAGTGCACAAATTAGTGAGAGTGTATCTTCACTGTTTGCATCCTGTTGTATGTCATGATTAGTGGTATTTGGCAATCAATACAGCAATAAAAATAAGCCAATCAATACAAATCCATATTAAGACAGTTCAATAACAAGAGATGTATTTGGTGAGACTGCCTGAAGATGGTCCCAAATGTGGACTGAAACATGTAGCAACTATCAAATAAAACCAATATGAGCAGTTCGATTGGTTTATTTATAATGTTTTGTTGATGGTCAAATACCACCAGTAGTGAGAGTGTTATAATTAATTGTAGTTACAAGTTGTAGGAGTACAGTAAATCCAATTACCAATCCAAACCCTGTGTCTAGTCACTAAATCGTTACAGAACAGTAAAAGATGTTACCACAGTCGACAGTGAAAGTGGTTGTACTGAGACTAAGACCATTTATTAAAATTCAAGAATTTTGTATTTTTAATGATATTTCCAAGTGTAAAATAAGATTTTAGATTCTTGTTAAGGTTATCCAAGATTAATCTTGTGGATCACATTAGATACATAGACAGACTGAAGTTCTGTCAGATGCTAGGTTAGCATATGAAAATAGGCCCACATCTTTCCTAATCTCATCATTGATAATTCTGTCATTTCTTGTGTGACACTGTATGAAATTGAATAGAAACATGAAGTGATAAAGAAAAGGACTGAATGAAACCTGTGCTAGGCTTGAACATTCTTCCTGAAAAGCTGTCTGATTCCTTGAACAGGAGACTTTGGTTTCTAGTTTACACTATTTTTTTTAAATGAACATCAGTATATGAATGTAAATGTTATGCAGAGGTGCTAAGAATGTGTATGTACTGACAGAAAGCATTTTCAGCATCTGCTGTAACCTGTTGTAGTTGTAGAAAGCAGTCTTCTGTGATGAGGCACTGTGTAGATATTGTGTTAACCGACGTTCCTTGGAAACATCAGTTAACACAATATCTACATGGCCCCATATCCAAGAAGACTGCTTTCTTTATAGTCACCGCTGTGAAAACCTCAAATCTTACATGTTGTATTTGTAATTTGTTATGCTAAAGGCTTGTCAGTTCTGCTAGCAGTCCAAATCACCACAACACTAGGTGGGAGGAGAATCAGACTTCCACCTGGGAATCTTGGTGCTTAAAACAGTTTCATGTCTTTTGATGTGGAGAAATTAACGATTCTCATTATCCCTTTACACAACCTGACACAATATCAGCCTCTTTCAAACACTTGTAGCCTGGATCCAAGAAATGTTACTACCTACCTACCTACCACTCGGTGCTACAGCCCTGGGTGAGCCTTGGCCTCCTCTGTAACCAGTGTCCGCAACCAATGTGTGCTGCCATAGGAATGGACCCACATAATGACCCAAGGCTGGTTGTTAGGTTTCTGAGCATAATTCATTTTACAGGATGAGGTTGTTAGCCTCATGCCCAACCCCCAGCCTGAAGGACCAGGGTATCTCTCTTAGTCTGGACTCTACTCTGACTTTTCCAGCATGGGTGACCCTACCGGTAGTTAAACTACCGCTGGCATAGCTCTCCAGGTCAAAAAGTCACGCAAGCCCCACCACCTCTGTGTGTCTTTAACACTTTAACATAATATTATGCTTTTCGCTTTTAAACGTGGTGGACCGGTCGCATAATATTATGATTTTAGGACACGTTATGTTGCAACACACTATACCTTGCTCTGGCGCCACGCAGATGCGTAACTGGTGTGTAATAGACCTCCTGAATGTTTGCTTAGTAGTCAGTAACATGACCTCGCTGTTTTCCTATCCCACTCCAAAGGAAAATGCCTTTGTTCATCTTAAAGCTGTATGTACCAGGCAGTAAGTTAGTAGTGCAATATGGATCAAGGATGAAAGCGATTGAAGACCAAGCAATCTCTCGGAGAACAAGAAATATCTGACTTGTTCTCCGATGAGCTAGCTTACGTGCCTTGTGAGACGTGTAGGGATAGTGACTCAGACAATGGCAGTGACAGGGGACAACAAAGAATTGTAGCGAGAGGCAGTAAAAGTGACAGTAGCTCTGATGAACAATGTGGGTAGTAACATTGTGGGGACAGCCACATGGGGAAAAGTAGACAAAACGCCTGCTTTGGTACAATATACTGGAAATCTGGGGGTGAAACAAATTCCATCGGACCCAACGCAAGTGTCTGAAGTAGCAGAACTGTTCTTTGGAGATAGATTCTTTGACATGTTATGTCAGGAAACTAACAGATACTATCTCTGGCACTGTGAAGAGTATGACAGAAGTTATAAGGTGTTGAAGTGGGTGGATGTCACTTCAGCAGAAATGAAAAAAATTTTTTGCAATAATCTTTCTAATGGGGCATACAAGGAGGGATAATCTAAAAGAGTATTGGTCAATAGATCCATTTTTAGAAATTCTCAATTTCGGCAAATTATTTCCAGAAATATCACCCTCTCAAGCACTTCTAGGAACATTGGTAAGTGTTCTCCAAAAATTTTATTTCATAAAATTAATTAGGAGATTTTATATTAATTTAAAAGTGAACAGTGCACAAGTTAGAGTAGTAGGTTTAAAAATGCCGGTCCCCATGGTGATTTAAATATTTAAATTGCCGGTCCACAAAGTGTTAAAAGGTCTGGTTCCAAAACTCTCTTTTTCAGCCAGGGGCTGATTTGTGGGAGAAACTGTATAAATTGCTAGCCAAGTGTGAATGCTTTAATTTCCATCGTAAGACATTTGAATTTTATTATGAATGTAACAACTGAAGATAATATATAGCTTTCATATGCAGAATAAATTCTCAGTGACTCAGAAGTGGGCAGGTCATATTCCTTTTTCCTTAAATAAAAATATCTGACATTATATATGATAATCAAGTATAGCTTGTTCTATATGGACATTGAGTTGTGATGTAGTTCTGTAGTTCTGTAGACTGGATCAGTGAGCTTGATGACTGTTTCATGTAGTGTGGAGTCTGGGCCTGTTATTTTTCAGGGTTTCTTCTCACTGCTATACAACTGTCACTGAAAGATGTTAAGTGCATTAATTTGTTCATTTCTTGCAGCTTGTTCTATGTGGGAATTTAGTGCTGGGTCCTCTGCTCATCCTGGGTCAGTGAAGCTCGTAGCAGTCCCACGATGTGAGAACTCTTTTCGTTTCACTGCCATGAAGCTTTTATTAAAAGATATCAAGTGGACCTGTAAGTAGTTAAACTTTAATATGTTCATGTCTTACAGCCTGTCCTGTGTCGGCAATTAGTGGTCTGAAGATCAGTGAAGTGTAACTGCACTGTAAATAAAAAAGTATATACATATAGCACGAGAAGTAATAATGACTGTCATAGATACGTACATAATTTAGAACTTTTATAACAGTAAACCATCAGTAGCAGGTTGTATCTTCTATAACATCATAAAATGAAGCAGATAACAGTTCCCATTTTAAAAAGAAACTGAAGACCTACTTAGTAAGGGATGCTGTTATTCAACAGAAGATTATCTGAATGTAGAATTCTCATATATGGGCCACTGATAAGCAGATGTATAGAATATGGTATTATTTTATTAAGTTTTATTCATAGTCATTATGTATTTTGATAATTATACAGGGTTATTCGNAGGGTTATTCAAAAAGAATGAACCGATTTTATTACGTAATATTTTACTAATGGAAAGTAATACAAACTCCAGCCAAGTCACAAGTATTCTACTCACAATCAACTTTTATTTTCTGTCTTACAAGTATTCAATGTGGCCACCACCTGCTGCACGGGCAACATCAATGTGATAAGAGAATTCCTCCCAGGCGTGTATCAGCATATCACCATGCATTGAGTTAATCACTGTTGTTATTCGTTGTTTAAAGTCATCGAGGTTAGTGGGTAGCGGTGGAACATAAACGTGATCTTTTACATATCCCCACAAGAAGAAATCACACACGGTGAGGTCTGGAGATCTCGCAGGCCAAGCACAAAGAGCAAGGTCTTTGGGCCCCTTCCGACCAATCCATCGCTGGGGCACTTTTTCATTTAATAAAGCTCAGACCATCGGGTGCCAATGGGGCAGTGCTCCATCTTGTTGAAAAATGAAGTCATGCGAATCTGCTTGCAGTGAAGTGAAGAGCTAGTTTTGGAGCATATCGAGATAGGTTTGTCCTGTAACGGTGTTTCCTTCAAAGAAAAAGGGGCCATAAACCTTGTCCTGAGACACAGCACAGAAGATGTTCACCTTAGGGGAATCTCTTTCGTGCTCAACTGTTTCTTGTTGGTGCTCTGTTCCCCAAATATGCACATTGTGACGATTGACTGTGCTGCTCAAGTGAGAAGTTGCTTCATCACTAAAAATTAAACG
Organism: Cryptotermes secundus; assembly: GCF_002891405.2. Classification (NCBI taxonomy): domain Eukaryota; kingdom Metazoa; phylum Arthropoda; class Insecta; order Blattodea; family Kalotermitidae; genus Cryptotermes; species Cryptotermes secundus. The sequence goes on along the minus strand of NW_019720732.1, from coordinate 121,326 downwards.
TGAAATGAAGGTATTGTCTTCCATCATCTCCAGCATCGAATCGCAAAATTCCATCCGCTTCCTTTTGTCATCATTGGTAAGTGCCTGAACGAGCTGCAGTCTGTATGGTTTCAAATGTAGACGTACTGTTAGCACGTGCCAGACAGTGGATTGAGGGATCGCAAGCTCACGGCTAGCTCGATATGTTGACTTCCGCAGACTCCTCTCAAACTCCTCGGATTCTCGCCACTTATTCCTCCGAGACTCATGGTTGTCCTGGACTTTTTCCTTTACACAGACACCCACTCTCTTGAAACTGTTGAAACCACCGTCGAATGTTCTTAGGACAGGGCGGATTAATGCCGAATCGCCTTCTAAAAGCACGCTGCACTGTGACAACCGAATTTATTTTCGCAAACTCGAGAACGCAGAACGCTTTTTGCTGAGGACTCGCCATTCCGAGGGTAAACGAACAACTGAACGTTGCCGGAAGAACAACGCGACTTCAGCGCCCCTGTGGCAGCCATTCACAACTTAGATAACTCCTCTTTCAAATGGTCACTGACTCATTCCTTATGATGCTTGAGAACTGAAGCAATGCATCATGAAATCGGTTCATTCTTTTTGAATAACCCTGTATAATATAGAATGACATGTCCTATATCATTGTATTTGATCTACAGGATGAATAAAAAAAATGAAACAAAAAACATCCACACTGAAAAGTGAAGAGTCATATGGTTTCAGTGTTGTGGAGGTTGTACAGACTATCAAGTTGACGTAGGGTTGCCAGACTTAGATTTCCAAAAACAGGACCCACTGTTTTGGGTGGGGGGAGTTTGGTAGCTGTGTAAGTAACTCAGTAACTAACTAAGACTGTATTGGGACTGTGCAGTAATTTGAAACTCTGAATTGATTTGTTTTTGACTCCAAAATTTAGTTACTGGCTTGCTGCAATGTATATTTTCTGTTACAAGTTTTAAGGTTTTCAGCGCTATGTAGTTTGGCAGAAGTCTTCTGCCCTCAAGAGGGAGCAGAATGTTCCTTTGAAATGTTGGTAACCATCTACCAGACTACATGGCATCATATCCCAGAAGACTGCAGTCTTAATTTTTTCTTTTTATTCTGTTATTCTTATTGATTTATTATGTAGCAAAAAAGGCCAGGAAAAGTATAAAGGTGAGCTCTGTGATGCACGAAAATGACAGACATGATTGTAAACAGGCCAGTGTTATTGAAATGGAACTCAACACACAGTGTTAAATAAGTCATAGCACTCAAAAGACACTGAGCTCCGCTTGTCTTGTCCACCTTTGTTTTGGCACCAAAGGTCTTGCACCTCTCAGGGCCATAGCTCATGTCTCACTGAGCCTACTGTACATTTGATTAGTTTTCTGGAATACAAAGCATAATAAATTATTACATATTCAACGTGGAGCATGTTCCAGCGACAATTCGAGACCGTGGCAGAACACAACCAATGGTTGGACAGGGAAAAATCAACATACCTAATTACTGCCCTGAAGGGTTGGGCGGCGGAAATACTACCTGGCATTCCGACAAATATGACTTATGAGGAAACACTTCACTTGTATTCATATTTGATGCATGTGACTCTAATGCGTTAATTTCTGGCAACTTGTCATGTATACATTGATTAAGACATTCTCTTTTGTTATATATTGGCCATTTTTGCAGCTGACCTCAAATGCCATGAGATTGAGCAAGAAGATCACAACCATTTGGTTAAAAAACACTATTAAATTGTCTGACATACTGTATTATAATGTGGTTTCAGTTGATTAATATTAATGGAAACTGGTCATTGTTAAGTCATGTCATGCATGCATGTTATGTAAGAATAACTGAGATGTTCTGAATGCAGTGCCATGCATGATGAAAGCAAGTGTTCTGTGATGTATATGCATGCACTGTTTGGAAAGTAACCTCTAGTCAGCTGTTAACAAAACAAGCAACCAGAAAAAATATTATATACAAAAAAAAATACTACTTCTGAACATAGTCACTTCTAGAATTGAGGCAATTGTTTTGGGGAGTACGTTTTTGTGTGCCTTTGTTGAAGTCTGCTGCCTGTGAGGTCAGCCATGTTTTGTATTGTGAAACACTAAAAAAAGAAATTGTGTTGGGCCATACAGAACTAAAGGCATGGAATGCTGACGTATGGTGTAGTGTTCCTCCGTGACAGTGTGCCTTTGCATACAGGTGGTCACACCTAAGTACTGCTGGAGCATTTCAACTGAGAGTTGTGTGATCACCCTTCACACAACCTTGATCTCACTCTGAGCAACTACCAGCAGTACCTACCTGAAGAACTGGTTGTGGTCACAGCGCTTCACCAATAATGAGGAGTTGATGAAAGGTGTCAAAACGTGGCCCAGCTGATGTGACAGACTTCATTGATACAGGCATACGAAAACTTTTTCTGCGATAGGACAAGTGCCTCAATTCCAACACTTACTATGTCGAAAGTAGCTTAAGTATGTACATATTTTTTGTATGTAATAATTTCTTGTTTCTCTAACTGTTCACTGGAGAATACTTTATGAATAACCCTCACAACTTATATTGTTTCCAGCATTGCAATTCAGATTTACAGAGTTTCAGAATGAAAGAAGAACCTTCTGCCGAAGATTCAAACTGTCTTCAGATTACAGTATTCCAGAATTATTCTATGACTGCAGGTGGACAGATGACCGTGATCATTACAAAACCTTCATTTTTCAGTATGAAGCTCTAATGGCATCTCATAGAGAAGCTGGGAAGTATTGGTTCAGGCTGCCAGGTTATGGTGAATTAGGTGAGAAAACACACAAGCCTATTTAAAGATACATAAGTTATTTTCAAGACAGTAGGACTGCATCAACAGAGTAGAATGAGTGTATTTATGTATTGTTTCAATGCTATTTTAAATCATGCCTTTTCATTCATAAGACCTTTGAGATCAGATGGTAGGTTATTAAAAATTTTGATCCCAGCATAATATGCGCTTTTCTGAAACCATGAGAGGTTAGCAATTGGCTTATGCAGACAACATTTGTGTCTTGTGTTAACACTGTGTACATCCACATTCATCTGAAAATGTTCTTCGTTATTTGTAATGAAGTTAATTAATGAATATATATAGTGTGACATGTTGAGCTATGGATGACGCCCCCCCCCCGCCAGCCGTGATGTGCCGAGCG
>NW_019720732.1:114386-118087 GCF_002891405.2 Cryptotermes secundus | reverse complement strand
TTTGTCACGTTATACGCCCAATACGCGACAATATATATATTCACAAGGAAAAGTTAAGATCTGTAGTCTCTTAAATAGATCTCTACAGGAATTATGGGATTTGACACCCATCATGATTCTAACAATTTTCTTTTGCAATGTATATACCTTTTTACTGTCAGATGAATTACCCCAGAAAATTATTCCATACTTCATTAAAGAGTGAAAGTAAGCAAAATAGATTGATTTGAGAGTGTCAATGTTACTGATATGTAACATGAATCTAACTGCATAACATGCTCTACTTAGCTTTGGAATAAACTGATCGATATGGTTTTTCCAATTAAAATTATTATTAATTTTCAAGCCAAGGAATTTACTCCCTCTTCTATATATTTATCATTATATCCTATGTTTAATGGATATTGTGGTGAGCTTTTTGTTATAAATTTTATTACATTTGTTTTTTTAGGTTCAGGGACAGCTTGTATGCAGAGAACCATTTACACATTTGTGAAAGAACCTTGCTTGATAACATGCAGAAATCATCTAAATTTTTACCAGAAATTATAACATTAGTGTCATCTGCAAATATTATAGGTACTGATGAGGTCCTTAGTGTAGGAGGGAGGTTGTTTATATAAAGTATGAAGAGCAAAGGCCCCAAAATTGACCCCTGTGGAACTCCATGTTTTATTATTCCCCAATTTGAGTAGGTACCTTGGATTGAATTTGATGATTTTATTTCAATCTTTTGTTTTCTATCTGTTAGGTAGGATCTGAACCAGCTTAATGTTTTTTATTTTTTTCATTCTGGTCCGTTACGCTAATATTATGAAAAAGCTAAACAGTTCCATTCAGTCTGACTTGAAATAAGAAAATATTAATAAGACCCACTGAACGGAACTATTTAGCTTTTTCAACTTAACGTTGTTCATTGAATGCCAAAAAAATGTAATTTAGTTAATAAAATTTCATGATTTACACAGTCAAAAGCCTTTGCCAAGTCACAGACTATTCCACCAACATGCATTTTTTTATTAATAGATTTCAACACACTGTCTGTTAACTTAAAGGCTGCATTTGCAATGGAAATTCCTTTCCTGTAGCCAAACTATTTTGGGACTAGTATATTGTTACTCTGAAGATAATGGCTTAACCTATTGTGCATAACTTTTTCATGTACTTTAGAGAAAGTCGTGAGCAGTGAAACAGGCATGTAGTTTGACATACTAGTCTTGTCCCCTTTTTCATATAGTGGTCTTACTACTGAAATCTTAAGAAGATCAGGAAAGATTCCTGTGGATAGTGAGTGATTACAGATTTGAGTTAATGGGCTACTGATTAGAGATGCACACAAACTTTTAAAATTTTGCTTGTTATTCCATCATAACCTGAAGAGTTTTTTGCTATGAGGGAATGTATTGTACTTTCTATTTCAGTTTCAGTGGTTCGAATGGTTTTAATACCTGGGAATTTTCTAGGAAATGCCTCTCTTAAAAATGAAATCTCTCACTTCATGATGCAAGTTTAGATTTGCTGTAATTGTTAGAAAAAAAGTATTGAAGGCATCTGCAATTTATCCTGAGTTCTGAACTTGTTCATCATTTATAAGGAGAGATGGTATCTGTTCAGTCAGATGTCATTTTCATGTTTCATGTTTTATTATATTCCAGGTTGTTTTTATGTGATTATTCGATTTTGCTATAAGCCTACAGTAATGCTGCCTTTTAGCCTCATTTATAACTCTGTATGCTCTCATATAGGGTTTTATTGCTGCTCCTGCTGTCTACATACAGATGCCTTTTATGTTTACAAGATATTTTTATTCCTTGTGTTATCCAGTGGTTTTTTATTCTACTTACACTCTTATTCTCCATAGGAAAACTGGCTTCGAAGATATTTAGAAAAATATGTAATGAAGAGTTAAACTTGTAATTTGTATCCTTATTTTTGAAAACAGGTTCCCATGTTTCATTTTCTAATAAATGTTGAAATTGAGCAGTGGTTTCACTATTTATTTTTCTGGTTCTCTGTTTCAAGGGTGTTGAATTTACTTCTGCAATAATATTATTTACTGCAAGAAATTGAGCATCATTGTCAGAGAGGCCATTGACTGTTAGGAGATATACAAGAAGAGCTTAACCTTGCATTATCTATAAAGATATTTTCATTGGCCCTACGGCTTGCTTCTTGCTCCTATGCCACTTCTTCCGTCCTTTGACCTGTTTCACTACGGCATCTTCGTTGGGGACTTCTCGTTGTTGGGCCACCTCAGGTTTCCTGTCCACTGAGGTCGGCTCTTTTTCTTCTAGACGTGCCTCCATCTCTTGGCAGGCCATCATCTCTTGTCTGGTATCCATTGTTTTTTCTTCAGGTTCTACGACCGGTATCACTGTGGGGACCTCTTTTTGTTTTGCCGCTGCAGGTTTCATGTCTACTGAGGCCGGCTTTTCTTCTTCTAGACATGTCTCTATCTTTTCTGGGCAGGCCATTGTCTCTATTTGGGTATTTGGCATCAATTCTTCAGGTTCACTGACAGGTATCACTGGAGCGTCTTGTACGGGTGCTTCTCGTTGTTCTGCCACCTCAGGTTTCATGTCCACCGAGGCCGGTGTAACGTGTTTTTGCCACTGAAGACGCCGTTCAGATTGTTAATTGCATAGCGCAAATACATCACAGTATGTTAGGCATCTTGGTGCTTTTGAATTTAATCTAAAAAAGGAGACACCCTAGCATTGGTTATAATAGGAATACTGCTTACTCATATACCTGATGCATGATCACCAACAACAATCTCAGCAATAATTTGCGTGAACCTCTTCTTGCCTCGAGAGCTCAGGTGCAGTCCATACATTGTGTAATCTTCCCTCGCAATTGATGATGTGTCAGTGACACCAATGTGAGGCATGTCATGACCCATCAGGGCCCTATCAAGCCTTAGATTCATGCTCCTAACCCTCCCATTCATCCATGGGTTGTCATGCCTCTCAAAGAGGCTGACAGATCCCACATTGGTGCTTGATGTCCTCTCTGCAATATAGTTGAGGTCATTTTCAATTGAATAATGATAGTTTCTATCCAGGCTGTTTCCTGGCCCTCCCACTGTAATAATATGATCTTGCTTGGTAAGGCCTTTACCAAGCTTCACTATATCCTCAACAACCTTTGCAAGAGGAGCATTTGGTTTGAAAATGGTACATACGAGTGTTGGAACTTTAATAGTGGCAACTATTTACAACTGATACAAAATAGATACATGTTTCAAAGTTTTACTGTCCTTCAATGTATTCACCAGCATTGTATACAACCCGTTGCCAGCGATGTGGAAGTCGTAGGATACCTTTAGCAGCACCTGTTATGTTGATAGTTTGAGTGGAGCGGTCTACTGCCTGAAGAATCTCTGGAACAGTTCTGATGTGAATGCCAGGAAGTGGTTCCTTCATCTTAGGATTCAAGTCGAAGTCACAAGGGCTTAAGTCCGGGGCGTATGGTGGATGGTACAGCACTTCCCAGCCCCATCGATCGAACAGATCAGCCACAGCTTGTCAGTTCTGCATTTCTGTCAAATCATGCGGAACCCATCATGATGCAATTTTTCTCATTCCCAGGCGTTCCTTCAGAATGTGAAGCACAGTTGTATGCGCTAATCCTGTCTCTCGGGCCAGCTGACAAATCGTATGGCGTCGATCACTCTCCAGTAACGCGGAAAGAGCATACAC
>NW_019720732.1:96871-113835 GCF_002891405.2 Cryptotermes secundus | reverse complement strand
GTCATTCCACCAATTGCTCCACAATCACCCTTACCAATCATCTGGGGCTTTTATAATAGACCAGAAGTGGCCACAGTACAAGGGACATAGTCCCACCCCACTAGCAATAAAAAATACATGGGCTACAGTAAAATCCACAAGTGTGTTACTCTTATGGTCTGCTTTTAGGTGCATTTTAAATAAACATTTCAAAATAGCCTGTTAATTGTTGTTTCATCTTGTATGCAGTTTCATTTGTTTTTGAGATAAGATTTTATTCCAAAGAGTATTGTATCTTATGTTTGAACAGTGTAGGTTGTAGTGCATTTCATATGCAGATTTTTTCTGTTTACAATGTTTATATATATCTTTGTTTCTTTTGAATTGTAGATTTATCTTATAAAAACAATTTAACACATTGGTCTCCATTTCTGTATGTTGATGTTTCGGAGTCACCTAGTCTCACTGTAAGATGGCAACAAGCACCTCTGAATTTTGGTGTTCGAAAATATGAACTGATGGTGTACGACAGGAATGAATTAAAAGAAACTAAAGTATTTAGCAGCACAGATGAAGAAGAATTGAGCTACAAGTACAATGAATATTTCCCTACATATGGGGAATACAAATTTGAGGTGCGCATACTTCATGATTCCTGCAGAAATGGTGTTTGCCCTGTATCAGAATCTCCAGAAATAGTTGTAGGTGAGTACATTGGCTGAAATATGATATTTAATGCTTCACATTAAAGAACTGAATACAGCTCAAATAAATCTTTGTCTTAAGTGCAAACTAAAGAGGCAGTATGTCTTTCTCATGCTGTTAATGATATTGTTACGTATAGGAGGGTACGCATGGTGGAAATAACGGGTTCTGAATTTGATGATTGGATTTATTAATACCTTTGGTTACAGGTTCTCTTACACTCAGTTATAACACTATTGCTATTGTACACACTTTAAGTTGACTGTTGCGCATGCACGACGATTCTCCGTTTTCACTAGTCGTCTCCTGGCAACGGATCTTAACACAGGAACTAGCACTTCAAATCACTCTGAAATCTTCTTGTTACTTCATCTTCAGTCATTCTATACTTCTTCATCCTGATCTGTACTCAGCTGATGTTCACAATTCAGTAAGGACATGCTCCATTCTCGTCCTTGTGCTCTCAACTGTACTGCATTCACTGCACTAATCTAGGCTACAGCAGGTCCTCGTTATACACCTAAGGCTCCACATGGACAACACAAAAAACAAGTCACCTGATCGCTACCCAGCCAGTCCATTGGTTCACTGACTGCTGTCTAGCAATGCGCTATAACATTTATCCACTGACACACAATTCCCATTGTTGCACATTGGAATGTGTTTGCTGAGCTCTTGCCTGGCAGTTCATTGATCAAATGCAGTATCATAAGTTTGTGCTGCAAATTTGTGCCTCTCACCTATGGCAAGCATTTGTGTACTGTAAATATTCTACTTAGTGGGATGCACTTTTGCCTGAAGAATAGAGGTTTACTTGGATTTCCATCAGAGTCTTCTTGTGTGTTGTATCACCAGCTGTACTTCCACAGGGCATCTGCCATTTAACATCTTACAAATTTCAGAGCCACCTGACACTTGAATTTTCATATATTTCAGTTGTATCGGTTTCTTTCAACATATTTTTTTTCTATCGGTGTGTATGTTAAATGTTTACTACATGTTTCAGCCTTTTGACCATCATCAGGTATTGTACATTCATTCTTAACTTGACTGTTCCTTCTCTATATTAGTCAGTGCTTACATTTGATATATTGTATTATGGTTTTTTAATTGAGGTGAAATGTCCCTATAGACTTCTTTTATTAAAATATTAAATATCAGAAAGCTGTATATGATGTTGTTTGATTGCTAAAAATATTTTAATTGTAAAATGGTTATATTTTGTTTCATTAGGTATAAATTTGTTTAGGTTAATTGTAATATGTTTGTATAGGTGAAATATGTGGGTCATTTCATAAATAATGCACAGGTTGGCAACACTGTGGATTAGTGAGCCTCACGTCAGTTACAGTTCAGGGCTTGAGAAAGAAGCGCGTTATTTTGTTTCGTTTATAATTTACTCTGTTCGTAAATAACGTGAGTTAGAAATGGAGCCTGCATGGTTCTAGGGTATTGTGACGGTTGAAGATCAAAGGACATACATTAAGATCGAAACTTTATGTGGAAAAAACCTGACAGAAATCCACAGCTGAAATCACAGTCCAACGAGTGGAGAGGTCCATCTTCGCCATGACCAAAAAAATTTCGATGATCTCAATCAAAGGTCAGACAAATGATGATCTTTGCTTATGATCACCAAGGAATCATCATGACAGACAGAGTTCCGTGTGGGAAAAGTGTCACAGCAGTTTATTATCGTGACTTCATGCAAAATCTGCACAGAAAAATGCACAAAAACCGACCTCAGTTGCTTGAGGCTGGGCCGATCATTCTCCATGACAACAGTCGCCCGCACATCAGGAATGTCATAACAGAAAAGCTGCACCAGTATGGTTGGGAGGTTTTGCCTCAGGCTCACTGAAGCCCAGACACGAGTCCACCAGCCTTCGACTTATTCCCAAAGTTGAAACAACCTATGCGAGGCCGTTGTTTTCCCTCTCTGGAAGAGCTTTCTGCTGCAGTACCCGAGCCTTCGACAGATAAACAAAGACGGTGTCCTGGATGTAATAGTAAAGCTTCCCACATGTTGGGACTCAGTCATTGAGAAGCAGGGGGACTATATTGAAGGACTGAAAAGAGATATAAAAAAAATAAACATGGACGTAAACAAAAAATTGTGTGCATTGTTTTTGAAATGACCTACGTATGTTGTAAGCATTATTTAACTGTAATATACCTATATAAAAGGTCATGTTGACAGAAACTGGCACAACTGAACTACAACACAACATGATGCTTCTCTGTAGTATTTTTCATATATTTCTTTTAGTGTTTTTAACACACAGCATCTTTCTAATTGTTTGGTTCTTAACTCTGTTTGGTTTTCTTAAATATCTTATGTCTGTGGTGGATTTACAATTGGTATATATATTTAGTTGTTAAAAGTATGTTTTCCATGAAAGGGAAAGAATTAAAAGTGAACTGTGTATGCTGTTATAGCTGAACTGCACTGACAAATCAGTGCACCTGTGCATTATATAGTTTGAAGTTTGTTTTCACGATTTAATGTCCCACTCAAGGCTTAATTAGATGGAAACCAGGCTTCACAGAATAGAAGGCAGTCAGTTATTGATTGTAGATGAGGTAAGTTTTCTTCAGGATTACTGGGTTTTCATACCATCATCAGAACCCTTTAGTCTACTTGTAAGTGTGCTTGTTTCAGTGCTTTGTTGATTGATGTTACTATGTTGCATGTCAACAGTGGTCAACAAAGGATTGTTAAAATATTGTAACGTGTTTTGTTACTGAAGACACCGTTCGGATTGTTAATTGGTTTATTTAACAACCTACAAGTCTCGGCTACAATTAATTATAACACTGTTGCGGGGTTTCACACTTTATAACCCTATTCGCAATAATCTCTTCACTCTGTCTTCACACTGTTGTGGGGTTTCACACTTTATAACTCTAATCGCAATAATCTGTCCACTCTGTCTTCAGTAGTCTAGACGTATTCACAGTACAGGAGCTATGTAAGTGTCCCTGTGTTACACACTCCCAATTACACAATTATACACACGTCCGCTTCTTCTTTCTGCGAATGCTGCTGTACTCCAACTGTGTCACTCCTGATCACACACGCTAACTCGTTCACTGCTGACTAACTCTTAACTCTCCGCTGGCTAGATTCCAACTCAACTTCGTAGGCTGCTACCTTAAGAACTCACTTCGGTGACTGATACGCTTAACTCTCTTCATAGGCAGTGTAGGTCTCTTATAAACCTTCAGCTGGACAACGGGAAAACGCCTTGTATCCTTGTTGCCTAGTCGCCGTGTCACCTCGGGGGAGGGGAGGGGGAGTGTTGACTGGCCCATTATCGTATTAGCCACAGTGCTCGATGTTGTTATGTCACTGTTGGCGGGGGGGGGGGTGTCCTGCATAGCACAACACGTCACACTGCTCCCTCCTTTATGTCACTGCTGGCAGGGGGAGGGGTGTCCTGCATAGCACAACACGTCACACTGCTCCCTCCTTAAGGCTGTTCGTCCTGAATAGCCTAACGGTGCACCCCAGTTCCTTTTCTTCCAAGGATGTGCTTGGTGGGTCTCCTGTTGTTTCGGCTACTACTCGCAGTGACTAATATTTGGCTGTTACATCCGCTATCCTCTTAAGACAAAGCTCGTCTCTAGTGGTTCCCTTTTAACTTGCCAGAAGATCCAGTTGTTTCCCATTCACTCCTTCACTTTCATTCTTTCTTCTTTCACTCTTGCTAGGGAGACCAGTGTTTCTACGTTACCGGCTCCTCCTGTGTACTATTCCATTTTTTTCGTTTCGGAGGGGGTCAACCCCTCCACAAGGCCCAATTCTTGAACATTACTTTCTTCAGAAACTTCCTTTGTCGACGTAATGGTGTGGCCTGCACTTGCTGACATTATATTTCCTCCTGGTCTTCAGCCGCTTGCTGGTATGAGACCATGGCGCCAAGTCCTTTCTCTGGCATCCGAAGGTTCCCTGGGGAGTTTCCTTCTTGAAGGCATTTCTCCAACATTGAGCCACTCTCTTCACTCTGTCTTCACACTGTTGCGGGGTTTCACACTTTATAACCCTAATTGCAATAATCTGTCCACTCTATCTTCAGTAGTCTACATGTATTCACAGTACGGGAGCTATGTAAGTGTCCCTGTGTTACACACTCCCAATTACACAATTACATATACGTCTGGTTCTTCTTTCTGCGACTGCTGCTATACTCCAACTGTGTCACTCCTGATCACGCATGCTAACTCGTAGACTGCTGCCTTGAGAACTCACTTCGGCGACTGATACACTTAACTCACTCCGTAGGCAGCGTAGGCCTCTTGTGAAACCTCAGCCGGACAACGGGAAAACGCCTCGTATCCTTGTTGCCTAGTCACCATGTCATCTCGGGGAGGGGAGGGGGAGTGTTGACTGGCCCGTTATTGTAGTAGCCACAGCGCTCGATGTTACGTCACTGCTGGCGGGGAGAGGGGTGTCCTGCATAGCGCAACACGTCACAATATAATTCCTAATGTTAGCCTGGAAGTTATGGAAAATATTTACAAAAAATGGTGCATGTTATATTATGCTTACTCACTTGTCTGCTTTGTGTTAAAAAATTCTGGATGCTGTATATTTGGGAAGTGTGTGATCTCAGAATACTGCATTGGCACCTTACAAGTGTTTGACCTAGCACTGGTCCCTGTAATACATAGATTAGTATTACTGGTAGTACTTAAAAGTGAAAAATTATTCAGGCATTAATTTTTATAAGCTCAGTAAACTTAAATAGTTTTATGGAAACTAGAGTGAATTAGAAAATGGTGCATTTGTTTTCATTTGACATAGAATGCTATACTATTTCTTCAAACAGGCATCATTATCATGTAATTTTTATAAATTTTGTCATGAGAAATGGAAAGTTGAAGAAAACAAATTTGCTTACAGGTGATTCTGCTAAGAAGGCATTGCTAGTAGGAGTCATTGGCTGTGTAGTTGTTATGTGTCTGTTGATGATCATCCTATATTCATGGAACAGATTCAAACAACCAAAAAGTAAGTTATGGAAAGCTGGGAAGTTATGTTTTATTGTGCTATAATAGGTCTTAGTAAGGAACATCTTTCATACTATGTGGATATTATCAAGTAAATAGTATACAGAATGGCCTTATACATGCACAGCATTTCTTTCATTTTATCTCTGAGCTTTCATATTCTTCTGTATTTTCGAGATGCCAGGTTGCTCATATGAATGTATAACTCCATGAAGCAAGAAAGAAAGATGAAAGGGTCATAATACCAACAAAAATTAACAGACCGTACATAGTTTTGAACTAACTTTGGTTTCTCAAGTAAAAAGATATGGAATTTGAGATATGTTTCTTGTGTGTTATCCCATTTCAACTTTTGAGTCAGCTGACTAAATTTCATGAAGTTTGGTGAGAAGTGGAAGTCACCTCAGCCAAATACATGGTCTGTCCAATAAGAAGCCGAACTCTCTTTTTAAAACATTTATTGATAAGCTTACAACTTAATAAGATTTGTCTCCTTCAAAGTACTCCCCTCCACTGTCTACGCATTGCTTCCAACGTTTTTTCCAATTCTGGAATGCGTCCTGGAATGCGTTTTGTGGGATAGTGTGTAGGTCCCATAGCGAATTTTCTTCTAGCTCTTCTATCGTCTGAAATCGGTGACCTTTCAGATTGTATTTCAACTTTGGGAACAAAAAGAAAAAGTCTGCAGGGGCCAAATCTGGAGAGTAAGGCGGTTGGGGGATGACAGTTGTCTTGTGCATCACTAAAATTTCACGGATGAGGAGTGACGTGTGAGCAGGTGCGTTGTTGTGGTGCAGCATCCAGCTCTTGTTTCACCACCTCTCAGGCAACAACAGATCAACAACACCTTCACATTTGATTGACTTTGACGCGCTCGTTTTGGTTGTGGTTGAGCTTTTGTTTCGATATTGTACCCATACACCCACGTTTCATCACCTGTTATGACATTTTTCAGAAAGTTTTCGCCAGCATTTGAATGATAAACAACACCTGACTGACCATGACATGGTTCGGTTTTTGTTCGTCTATCAAGAGACATGGCACAAATTTTGCAGCAACACGATGCATCTCCAGTTTTTCGTCAAAATTGTGTGGCACAAACTTTTACTGGTGTAGACTTATTCAGAAACTTCACAGACAGTTAGGTGGCGATTTTCGCGAATCACAGCATGCACTTTCTGAACATGATCATCGTCCGTTGATGTGGAAGGCTGCCCAGGTTTGGGATCGTCTTCGGTGGACGTTCTGCCCGATTTGAAACGTTGGTACCATTCATGACATTGTGTACGCCTTAAATAATCCTCTCCATAAGCTTGCTTCAACATCTGAAAAGTCTCTGTAAAAGTTTTTGCCAATTTGAAACCGAATTCACGCAAACACATTGCTCAAGGTCCTTCATGTTTCAACTTGCAAAAATTGCAAAAGTCAGGTTCACTCTACCACATGTACTTGATGACTAATTGATATGGCGTGATTGGGTAGGTGTCAGGTTAAAGCTTAAGGTCACCGCTACACAGCGACACACTCATGAGTCACCTGTGTCGGTTTGTTGGCACCCTATTTGTCAAGTTTGGTTTCTTTTTGGACAGACCATGTATTTTTAACAACAACAACATGGTGGATGTACAAACTTGTGAGGTGGTGATGACACTAGTATGACTTAATATAGGGTCTGGAAATTAAGTATGGAAATAAAAAAAGCAACTTGATTAAGGTTTTTTTTCTCCTTTCATTTATTATTGTGGGGGGAAAGGGGGGCGTGGAAAGTAGGCCAGCTTGTAGGCCCTGTGAAAATTTTGCATTTAGCTCTTTCTGTGACAGCGATACCTGGCGCTAGGAATTTGGAGTTTGGTATAAAGGTAGATTAGAAACATACCTACAAATTATGTATGAAATTTTATTTATGAGTCTGAAATTATAAATATGTTGGAGTAATAAAACTTTGAGATTGTAACGGACAACTTTAATATTATCAGAATTTATACTTGAGTTATGCCTGTAATCAGGAGGATTATGATGATGGCATTTTAAAATGTAACATATTTACAATTGTGAGCAACAAAATACAAAACTGACACAAGTAGGATTTTATCCTGTGACCATCTGCCCACAAGCTCAGCATCTCACCCCATCAGCAAAATTGCATTTTGTTGTTGGATTATGAAGTTACGTTTTGTAAATATAATATTAGCAACATAAGATTTGTAGGCCTAGAAGTCTGTGCAGCAAGAAAATAGGCTGTATGAGCTCTGTCCAGAAATCCTTGTTTTAATTCCTCTTAGAATTACTGGGTCTTTGGACATTGTCCATTGTCAGTACCCTTTAGAATCTGCATTAACTCTCTTTGTTTTTCAGATATTAAACAACCGAAGTTATTGATTATCTATACTGCATCCAATGTGTCTCATATAAAAGTTGTGGAAGAATTAGCAAAGTACTTAAGGAAGCACTGCTTTGTTGATGCACTATTGGACCAACTGGATATACCAAAAACCAAGAAAAAGGTCTGGAAGCTTAAGCAAAAGTGGTTATATAGTTATCTTCGAACAGTTTGGGATGACTATACATGAAAACATACAGCAGACTAAGTAATGTTCCCTGGGGGCCAAGAAATAAATGTGTAGAATGGAAAACTATTTTTGTTACTTTTATCAGTGAGATATCAGTGTAAAGGTAAAGGTAACTTTTATCAGTGAGATATCAGTGTAAAGGTGAAGGTAACGGTAATGCTTACCTTATGCATTAAACTCTGCACCATGAAGACGTGATTACACAGTTTAATATAGTGAATATTTGAATTAGAACTGCTGTTTATGTTGAATTGCAGTAATATTACAGTGATCTCTTCTTAGATTATTTAATAATGCTGTTTCAGTTGCATTGGTTATTACAGGTATTAAGATTAGCATGAATTCTTTAGTTTGTGCCCATATAGAGAGGGGGAGGGGAGCAGCAGGGCCATTTGGCCCAGGTCCCTGGCCAAGGGGCCCCATATATTATTTCATTTAAAAATTAAATCAGTCCCAAATTATATGCCAAATAAATGTAAATAATCTGTAATAAACTGAAAATTGTTTCTGTTGTATATTTTAACATTTAAGTGACAGAAAATCTGTTTTTTTTAAGTGTTTATTAAATATATTCTTCCATTTGTATGAATTTCTGAGTGGGGTGTGGGCCTGACATTTGTGACTGGCCTTGGCTACTCTCACCGCTATCAGGCCCTGGTCACCTTACATGCAATATCTTATAATTGCAAAGTAATTACAATATATGTGGACAGATATTTGAGTGGGCTGATGAGTTGAAGAATATGTAGAATGTTGTTTTGGTCTTACATAATTTTGATCAGTGGTGAGCATGAAAGCAAGCAATTTTAGGGTACTTATGTATAAAATTTTGGCATGTTTTCTGCAATAGACAAGCATATGCTATTTGATTTATATAACATAAAAAAACTGCTTTAATATACAATTATAAAAGACAAGTCCGTCCAGTGTGACTATTTCAGTTTTCTCACTTTATAATTCACTAGCCTTACATGTTTCGATCCATTTGGATCATCTTCAGAGGCACCAAACACTTTTTAGAAACCACTATCACAACAGTTGCCATATCAATTACACATGTATTGCCAAGTACACAATATTCTGTCTATCAGTCACAGCAGCCTTTCTAGTTATAGAAATATTTAAAGTTGTTTTTAAAAACTTTGTTCAAAATTAAAATTCATAAACCTTACGGTTCGTGTCAACAACCCCTGTTGTCTCTCTTCTAGGTGGCCGATGATGTGCACAGCGGGCCAAGAAATCATAACGGACTATATTAAGAATCTCCTTACACAAGTTACATAGGCGGCACATCATCGGCCACCTAGAAGAGAGACAACAGGGGTTATTGACACGAACCGTAAGGTTTATGAATTTTAATTTTGAACAAAGTTTTTAAAAACAACTTTAAATATTTCTATAACCAGAAAGGCTGCTGTGACTGATAGATGGAAAATTGTGTACTAGGCAATACATGTGTAATTGATATGACAACTGTTGTGATAGTGTTTTCTAAAAAGTGTTTGGTGCCTCTGAAGATGATCCAAATGGATCGAAACATGTAAGGCTAGTGAATTATAAAGTGAGCAAACTGAAATAGTCACAGTGGACGGACTTGCCTTTTATAATTGTAACTGTTAGTGTGATGGACCAAAAATGAAACAAATCACATGCTTTAATATACTTATATTTAGATTATGAACAGAGATTTGTATTCTCAGACCTGTAAGAAAATATTGGTAATTATGGAAAAATGAATTGTTTCACTATAGATAGATAAGATTGAAAATGATATGCTATAAAATGGTACGTTTTGGAAATGAAATTGTCTATCTTATGTTTTCTGTTTTTAGGATCCATATGAATGGTACAATGATGCTTTTGTTCATCTTGATTTTGTAATGGTGGTGTCTTCACCCCCTAAGTGCTGCAACCAGGAAGGACTCTACAGAGGGGCAGATGTCATTGCCCTGCGGTTTTTGAAGAACAAGTTTTCTGACCATAAATCTAGATGCCTGTTTTTTTCTGTCTTGCTGCCTTATTGTACTGAACAAGACATTCCAAATGATGCAAAACATTTTGTGAAGTTCAAATTAACGAAAGATTTTGATAAGATGTTATGGTTCATTCATAATGGTGGTAAGTTCCCTGCCTTTCTGGATTCAGCATGTGCTTTACTTGGGCCTAACCTACCTGGAGGTGAGTGTGATTTAAAAGTCAGTGGTGTAACTTTGCTGAGATGTATGAAAGAGGCAGAAGGTGATTCTTTTAAATTTTGTAACCACAAGTATATGAAAGAGGAGGGAATTTCTAAGAGTAAAAAGACTGTGCTGCAGGCACTGTTTCAGCCTTCACAAGATGTGACAGAAAGTAGACCTAAATATGTGAACCATTCAAGTGATGTTTCTGAAATGAATCCTGATGCAGTGATGAATTATGAAGACTTCATGGAAATATCCTTGAATGATTTAGATCTGACAGGTGCACAAGCATTATGTTCAGAACCATTAAATAAGCGAAGGGTTGATACTCAAACAGTGTATGATCTTGATACTATGCCACTTTAGGAGGACTGAATTTGCCTGTATAGTTGATCCATTTTTATAACAAACAAGGGTCATTTTGTGGGATTTGAACCCACGATCCCGCTTTCCGAGTGAGTGAAGACAGTGCATGCCTTAGTCACTTGAACGGTCGTAAGCATGACCGCCGCCAAGTTTAAGCCTCTTATATTTTCTGTGTCTGACTTCACTTTGTCTTATGTTGCAAACGATGTCATTCTCATGACTTTGTATGACTTCTGCTTGTTGTCTGCACAATTTTGTTATCTAAACATATACATACGGAAGGATGAAAGCCTTATGCAAATCACTCACCGGTGTTCACCTTGCAAAATTTCCAATGTTGCGGAGAATCTTGTTTTGTAGGCGCTGCAATTTTAAGAGTCAGGTGTCTGCCGCTAATTCCCAGGCGGGACAAGCATAAGTCATTACTGATCGCATTATTCATTCTGATAAGGTTACGGGATTCTGTTTGGATGAAAGACCAGAAATCTGACCTGGCAAGTGGATTCTCCACCATGACAGTGCCCCTGAGTATGATGAGTGAAGAGTTCGCAAGTTCCTGGATAAGAAAATCCATCACAAAAACGGAGATCCACCTTATTCATCTGACATAGCCCCTTGCGATTTTTGGCTCTTTCCAAAATTAAAAAATATCCTGAAGGAACAAAAATTTGCTGACACTCCTGACATCCAAAGAAACGTGACAACGTTACTGCAAGCTATTCCGGAAAACGAATTTCAAGACTGTTTCTGGTAGAGGAACCATCGTCTCATGAAGTGCATAGTTTCACAAGGAGAGCATTTTGAAGGCGACAGCAACCGCCAGTGCACAGGTGAGCAAATTTTCCTTTCAGAGGACCATTCCGGGAATTAAATTGTCGCACCTTGTATTTCATGGAGTCGGGTTTATTTATATGCAGAGGTAACTTTACCTTTCACCTTATGAAATGTCTCTTCATACTTGTAGCTGGATATAGATGGTCCAAAAACTCAGATGCCGACAGTTCCCTTTCTGAAGGAGTGGGGCCGGTGTCTAGAAATTACATTGTAAGATTCTGAGTGTCTTTCAGCGTGGAATTTTGCAGGCCTAATTAAATATAAGTTAGAAGGTTTTCAAGAGATAAATTTTCAGTTTGTGTACTACGTCGCGGCACCGTGTAGTACTGTAAGTGACATGTAATTAAAACTGCATATGTAAAAATCAGGAAACAGTTTGTATAAGTAAAATTTTAAGTGTACTCCTAAGCATAAAACTTTGTATATATGTAAGGTATTAATAATTTGCAATAAAGATTTGTGGCTAAAAATTTAAGATACATCTTCAATCACGTGTTCAAGTTTCGGTGGAAATATTCATTATAAAAAATTTAAAGCAAATATGAGAATCTCAGAACCCATTCTCACTGCCCCAGCTTTTAATTTGCTGATATAATTCCCAAGAATTTATATATAGAGTGAAATGGAAAACAAATTTAATTTGTGTAAAAGCAAAATTATGAGAATTGGATTACGTTCTTCCGTGTGATTTCCAAACTATAATACGTTAAACAATATTCTTGACTTCTCTCTCGTATTAGTGTAAAAACTGGATTATTATGGATCTGAAGCAAATGAGGGTTTTTGTTGTATGATATTTTTTGACGAGTTTCAAAAGAAAATCAATTTGAGTGAAAAATATAGTTAGCAGTGAACAAACGCTGACCTACAGAAGTTTCTCGTGTCAGCTTTCTTAGAGATTCTTTATCATTTCCGCAGATGAAATGTGCTAGAAGAAGAACAGTCTCTCCCTTACGTGTCCACTTCATGCGAAAATGTAAAGGGCACGTAGAAAGAACTATTCAGAAGTCGAGGCTCTCACAGCAGTGACTATGAAGAGTTTGTTCTTTTGGGATGTAATGCCATGTAGATCATTGAAACTCAACCGACGTTTCGAAGGAATATGTCGCCTTCATCTTCAGAGTTGAAGATTAAGCCAAGCACTGTTTGCTGCCTGCTTCATTTTGTTCTTTTTTTTTTTCCTTGGTTTACTCTATTCAGTTGCCTCTGATTAATATAAGTAAATTCGTATGAAACAGATCCATTCCTATGCCTAAGCATGATGCCATGACAACATGTGGGGCGGAGGGAAGAACGTATAAGTTCTGCACTAAATGGGCCTGAATGAGCAGCTTCACTCTATACCCGTTGTAACCCAGAGGGTAGCACCTCAGTGCCCAATGGACAGGAGGTTCAGTGGGTGCCAGTCCCCTATGCATGGGTTACCAAACTCGTAGCAGCCGGTTCAGAAGCTGTTTCTGCCAGGAACCGAACCCCAATTCTCCAGCAAGTAGCCAGTCTCTTTGCTGGCTCAATTACCACATTTCCCAACTAATGCAATTTTTGTGTTCTTGTGTGAGTAGGTAATTTGCTTAAGATGATTAATTATTTGATTATGTGAGAGCCTCGACGCCTGACAACCCTATGGGTGTTCATGGCCTGTTACAGGGACAGCTTTACCCTTTTAGTACAGCGATGCAGCTGAATATTTTCCTGAAATTCTATGTAATGCCGCCCGTAGCTCAGCTACTTAAAAACTTCCCACCAATTTATGGAACCCGAAGGTTCATTACCGTGTTCAAAAGAACTCTCCACTGATCCCTATCCTGAGCCAGGTCAGTCCAAACCATACCATCCCATCCTATCTCTCTACGATCCATTTTAATATTGTCCACTCACGTAAGTCTTGGTCTTCCAAGTGGTCTCTTTCTTTCTGACTTTCCCACCAATATCCTATATGCATTCTCCTTCTCACCCTTTCATGCTACATGTCCTGCCCATCTCATCCTCCCTGACTTGATCACCCTAATAATACGTGGAGAAGAGTACAAGTTATGAAGCTCCTCATTATGCAGTTTTCTCCAATCTCCTCCTACTTCATCTCTCTTCGGTGTTGGATGATATAAATGAAATGTTCATGCTTTACAGGCATCGGTGAGAAACTTTCTCCTGACGGATATGAGTGAAGTGATATTAAACTCATTTAAAACAACGGCGTAATAACCTTTGCAAAACAAGAGATCAGGGTTGCAAAATTATTTATTGCTATTCATGTGAAATATTATTACGTTGACGGGGGGAGGGGGTACGCTTAGACTGGTGCTATGATAGCATACCTTCTTACCGACTATGCTCTCGGCACTGGCGGCGGCCATTTTGTATCAATAGACATAGAGGCGCATAGAGGACTTCGAGACATTCGAGACTTGTAGTACGAAGGAAGGTGTTGACCGCTAATAAGTATGTTCTTGTAAATTGAACTTTTCAATAATTAACAGGTTGATGTGGTTGATAGACGAGTGTGAACGAAATCAAGATGTCAAGTAACAGGGGGATTGATAGCAATCCATCAACAATCATGAATACCAAGGAGAAGGAGAAATACATCGAAGAATTTGATTTTCCTTTTTGTGATGAAGCTGCCAAATATGAAAAAGTGGCTAAAATTGGACAAGGCACTTTTGGGTAATGAAAAGAAAAATAATAAATAGCTAACTTTTACCACTGAAAGTTATTGAGGAAATATTAGAAGTACGATTTAATTTTTCTTTGTATTAGTTTAATGTTCAAGGACTGGAAGGCTTCTCATACACTAAGGTCGAAGCGTAAGAGTAAAAGAGATCCCAGAGTGCATAATTCATATTGAATTTATAAATGTTTAGTGATGCATCAAATTAATACATAGACATGTTGGTACTGTATAATTTTTAGTTTTTACCCATGTTTTGCAAAATAGGAACACGTTTTTAATGAAGTAGAAAATTATGCTTCATCTGCAAACTTACAGCATTTCTTTTAACATTTGATACACTGCATACAAAGAATCTAACATTGCTTTAATTACTACTAAAATGGCCAACTTTGTAGGTTATAGAACCACTGTAAAATAGTACTTGGCATATGTATATAGTAGTTGGTTAAACCGTCACCACAACAAATGTATACTCACCTTTAATGTTTACAATTAAATCTTTGTTTCTGCTACGTGTCTCGGTCACATAGGACCATTATCAGGCAGTTAATATAGGATACATCTAGTCATTGAATTACTAGTATGGATCCATACCAGTGCAACGTGTCATATGATAAAAAAAAATTTGCCCGAACTTGGTAATAAGTATTATAATTAAGTATATGAAATAAAAAAAATATATATTTAACATATATTTCGGATATGTTAAAAGTGTAGGTTTTACCTGAAGATGGAGACAGGATACAGTCTCCAGAACATTGTGTTTTAAATAAAAACAGGACAGTGATATTGTTCAGGAATATAATGTTTGTATTGCTGTATCATTTTACAAACTTCTAAATCTTATTTGCCCCCTATTCCAGCTTTCAGGCATCAAGTCATATGTCACATGCCACATGTGTTTATGTGGTATTCTGATTACTGTCTTCTCTGGCTCCCATAATTCAACTTTCAGGCATTAGGAGGGACACAGACAGTAGGGTAATCACATAAGACTCCTCTTTTTTCTTTTTCAAAATAAAAAAAGTAGGCTTATTTGGTAACCTTGTTGTCTGTGTGTGTATGCATGTATTCTCCCATCATTGCTAGACAACAGCTCAATAAACACAGTGCTGCGGCAGTGAATAGAAAAACAATAAAAGAATTTTTGGATGTGTCATTTTCTGTGTTGTCTGTGTCGCATCAAAGGAAAGACTGTGTGTCTGTACATGTATACCTCCCAACCACTGATAGGCAGTGGCCTGATAAACACGTTACCATGGCAGCGAATACACACGCAGCAATAAAGGAATTGTTGGACACGTCCTGTTTTGTGTCGTGTGTGTTTTACCCAAGGAAAGTAGGTGACCAGTTCTTCCCAGAACTTTTTGTTTCTTTCTTTATCACATTTTCATTTAGAGATTTTTCATGTATACATAATCCTTCATGAATTTGATTTGTTTCATTCTGGTCCGTCACACTAACAATTACAAAGGCAAAAATAATACCGTCTAATGTGACTATTTAAGTTTTATCACTTGAGGACTTATCACCCTTACATGTTTTGATCCCTACCGATCATCCTCAGAGGGCATCAGTACTTTCGGAAACTACTATTACAATAGATGTTATTTGTATAGATACACATATGATGTCTGAAATGCACAATATGTGCAATGTTCAACCTTTCACATTCACAGCAGCCATCTTGGTGTTAAAACTTATTAAAAGTTTATTTAAAAACTTTCTAGATCAAGCTTAAAATTTATAAACCATACAGGTTTGTGTCAATTCTCCTATTATTATTTGTGGAGGTGGCTGGTCCTGTGCCGCCTGTTTATCTTGCGAAAGGAGATTCTTAATATTTCTGTGTTTATTTGTGGCCTGCTGTGTTGTTTACACTGCCCTCTGATGCCCTCTGAGGATGATGTGTAGGGATCGAAACATGTAAAGGTGATAAGTCCTCAAGTGATAAAACTTAAATAGTCACATTAGACGGTTTCCCTTGTTGTAGTAGTTCTTGCTGGAAGTCCTTGGCTGACCTCTTTATCTTTAATGTCATAACCGTTGATGCTATTAACACTGCAAAAGCCCAAAATGAGGAAAAAAATTTAATCAATAATTTATTGTTCCACTTATTTGTGTCTGTATGTAGTAGAACTAATGTAGTTCTTTCTAATCCTCTCCATGTATGTGGTACAATCCAAAAGTTCCCAAAATATATTAATAAAAAGTATTACATCTTACCTAGATCTTATTCTGTACCATCACCTTCAAAGTAGTCCCCTTGGGAGCACATACACCGATCCCAGTGTTTCTGCCACTTTTCAAATGCATCCTGGAAGTCTTTCTTTGTTAGGGTGTTTAGTACTGTCTGGGTTTCCGCTTGAATTTCCTCAAGTGTATCAAATCTTCGCCCCTTCAACTTGATTTTCGTCTTGGGGAAGAGAAAGAAGTCGCATGGAGCTAAGTCTGGCGAGTACGGTGGGTGGGGAACAACTTCCATCTTGTTTTTAGCCAAAAATTTCTGCACAATGTAAGCTGTATGCGGTCATGCGTTGTCATGGTGGAGTACCCAGTCGTTTGTGCGCCACTTCTCTGGACGTTTTCTCCTCATGTTCTCCCTCAAACACCTTAGAACATCGCGATAGAACTCTCTATTGACTG
>NW_019720732.1:87735-96740 GCF_002891405.2 Cryptotermes secundus | reverse complement strand
CTCTGACAAAATTCGTTGACACGTACCATAACTTAGTCCCAAGGTGTTACAGAGGTCTTGGATGGCCAGTCTACGATCTTGCAGAATCAGATCCCTAACTTTCGCGACATTTTCTGGTGTTTTGCCCGTTGACGGATGTCCCGAACGACCGTCATCATCAGTCAATGTTTGGCCATTTTTAAAACGCTTATGCCAGTTGTAAGTTTGTGTCTGGCCTAAACTGTTTTCACCAAAAACTTGCTTCAACATTTGGTGCGTTTCTGCAGCGGTTTTCCCAAGTTTGAAACAAAACTTTATACAGACACGCTGCTCTCTCAGGTCAGCCATCGCAAAATTGCAAACTCACGGAAACACAACAATGGAAATACGTTCACCAACAATAAACCCAACCACTCAACTCGACGCCGCTTGCCACACTGATTCAAGAAGGATGTGTGAGGAGACACCTAGCGGTATTTCAATGTACTCATGACCATTCGCGTGCAAAATTCAAATTTTGGAAACTTTTGGATTGCCCCATGTAAATGCTTTGTCACCTTCTTTGACACTGCTTTTAATTGTTAGGCCTGATGAAGTGTCAGAATTCTGTAATGATGGTTTTTCAACTGTTTAGTTTGCATTTTGAGAGTTATCTTCAGAGGTCTTCTGTCTTAATACTGAAAAGTGTTGTTAAATAACCTACCTAGAAAAGTGAAAATTAATAAAGGAAAGGGGAACTTTTCTTTTGGTGGTAGTGGCTCAAGAGGCTTATAGATTTCAGTGTAGAGAACAGATCCATGGCATTTATGAATAATT
The DNA here is from genome assembly GCF_002891405.2 of Cryptotermes secundus. Taxonomy (NCBI): domain Eukaryota; kingdom Metazoa; phylum Arthropoda; class Insecta; order Blattodea; family Kalotermitidae; genus Cryptotermes; species Cryptotermes secundus. The sequence continues at coordinate 95,945 of NW_019720732.1, read as the reverse complement.
TATATATGGTATTTGTTATTGCCATGTCAGTATGATCTAAGGCACACAGAGTATATCATTGCCACAAAAAAAGAAAAAAAAAGAGGAGAGTGAAATGTTGGCTTTGTTTCAGCATAAATATTTTCATGGTGTTTATAGGCATTATATTAATATCATACTTAAGCATATTTCATGTGCATAGATTTATGGCTCGGCTGTTGCTGTTATGAACTTGAAGAAAATGCGTTTACATTTGATGTGCTTGCTTACATTATTATTTTCCATTTAATGAGTATCTTAACAATTGTTTCAAGTATATCTCATCATTTAGTGTTTCAAGGTAGGGTCACGGATCTCTGATCATTCACTGTTTGAAGATTCTGCAAAGAATGACACTAAGAGTCTAATTTCAGTACTAGTGTTGACTGGTGACTTTCCTTACATTGAAAGTGTACACTGTTATACTTTACTTTGTGACAGTTTTATGTAAGATTAGGAATAGTCAAGAGTGTAAAGTTCTAGTTATGTTTGGTACCTACAATAGACACAAGAATGTATTTGGGGTATATTGTAATTCTCATTTCTGTTCAAGTTAGGAATGCTGTATGTAATTTGTATGTTGGTGTTGAGGTCTGTGATTGGGTCAGGGAAAGATTGAAGACAGGTATTGTGGGTTGGCTGTCTGCTCCGCACATTGTCTTCCATCAACAGTTCAGGCTCATGTCCCTTTCTTTGGAACAGGGAGTTGTGTACTTCATTATTGTCCACTGTTATCATTCTTACCATTGATGTTAATAAAATAAATATTGCAGTAAATGTTGTAATTAATGTATTTATTTTAATATGATACAGTCATATGATCTCTCAGTGAAAATTCATAGGAGATCCAAGTATTCCAATAACAAAAGCAAGAGAGCAAGAGAGAGTAGACAGAACCAAAGCCAGATTACATTTGACAGTTGGAATGGGGAAAGACATGCAGAGAGGATGTAGCTGCTAGGCAGACAAGTGGGGAAGCATATGTTCATTCTTTCCATTGCGAAATTTTGGTGGTATACAAGTAGTACACGGTTAATTGCAGCAGTAGATAATTTTCTGTGTCTGGAGCTTCATATTTGGATCTGTAACATTCTGGAATCAAAAGCCCCAGTTAGCAATTTTTGGATTTCTGCGCAGTAGTATAGTTAGTTGAGGCACTATGCTACAAGCTGGAAGGTCACAGGTTCGAATCCTGATGAGGTCATTGGATTTTTTCAGTAGGCCTAATCTTTCCAGCCGCACTATGGCCCTGGGGTCGACTCAGCCTCTAACAGAAATGAGTACCAGGAATATTTTGGGGGGTAAAGGGCGGCTGATGCATAGGGCTGACAACTTGCTGCCATCTATGAGCTGATTGTCTAGAAAATGTGGGAACCTCAACATCTTACAACCCTATGGGCCTCCACGGCCTGTTACAGGGATACCTTTACTTTTTACTTTACTTACTTATAGTAATAGAGTATTAAATTATATTGAAAATAATGTATTTGAGAATGTGTTGGAGCTGATGGGTTTGATTTTCAGTTCCATGTCCTAATATGGGATAGTTGAAAACCTCTCTTCAGGACTCTTATGACAGCTCTGAAGAGACAGGTCCCATAACTAACATGATCCTGGTATAGACATGTAAGGACTTTAGGTAGTTAATGGATTACTAGTGGGAAAATTGTGATAGTTTACATATACCATCTTTCCAGTAATTTATTAACTACATAAATTATTTTTTCAGTGAGGTGTTCAAAGCCAAGGATAAGAAGACCAACAAAAAATTTGTTGCTATGAAGAAAGTTTTAATGGATAATGAAAAAGAAGGAGTAAGTGGAAGTTTACAGTGAAACATTTTGGTTAGAAATGAAGACAGTTATTGTTGTTATTTGGTTTTATTGTTGTTGTTATTTATCTATATTTTTCAGTTCCCGATCACAGCCTTGCGGGAAATCCGCATTCTGCAGCTCCTGAAACATGAAAATGTGGTTAACCTTATAGAAATATGTAGAACCAAAGGTTTGTGTATACTTTATTCTTTAAATTAAAACTGGAAAAAGTAATTTGTACAGTGTTTGTTCTATTTTTAATTTTTTTGCATTTTTAACAAAATATTAATCTGTCAGCACTTTGTGCCATTGTATTTTTCCTTATAGGCCTATTTTCCTTGTTTTCTGAGGAAGGATAGGCTTATGTTGCCTCTTCATTTATATGTGTAATTTGTATTATATTTTCCAGCCAATCAGTACAACAAGTATCGTTCAACCTTCTACCTGGTGTTTGATTTCTGTGAACACGACCTAGCTGGCCTCTTGTCGAATGTTAACGTAAAGTTTAGTTTAGGGGAAATCAAGAAAGTAATGCAGCAGCTACTGAATGGCCTGTACTACATCCACAGTAATAAGGTATGTATAGACAGTAAGATTAGAATTTTGGAGTGTCGTGTGTCTGCTGTAAGTTAATCAGAATGCAATGACAGGTATCATAACCAACTGTTGAGTATCAGACCTGAGCAGTCATGCCTTGATAGCAAGAGGATTTGTAATTAGATTTATTTAACACTTAACAGGTAACTGTAACAGTTGCATGGATCTACACACTACAAATCAATGCTCCAAACATTAAGGCTTCTCTGTCTTCACCAGGCCTTTGCTACATTACAGTTCCAAACACTGGAGATTCTTCTCCTTTTATGCTTACATCGTTGCTGGCTGGCTCCCATCTCACAACTAACTAATTTGGTTGGTTGGTCACTTAAATTGCTGATGGCCTTCACAAGCAAAGCTTCAGTCTCCTTGAGATCCATGACCAAGATATTTCTCTTTCCTAGACATGTACATGTTTGAAAATGGGGTCTCTTCTTCGATAAAAGAAGGTGTTGGTCTTTCTATGTAGGTGCCATGTTTGTTGCACCATAGTTTAAGCATGAGTATATCTACGCTGTCACGGCATCCTGGTCACTATGGTCTCTGTGCATCCTGTTACTGCACTATACTGAGTAACATTTATGGAAAATATACAGACGTTTTCTGTCAGCTGAACGGTCATAGGCTACACTGCCGCCAAGTTTAGGCATATCTCACATTGAACCTTTCACCTCCAAAGTCACTCTTCAGAACTTTTAAATATCTTATTGCCACCAAGTAGTTTGTTAAATTGAACTACTTGAGCTTTCAAAAGTACCCAATTTACAGGCACACTTTCACTGTGCTTTTGTAGGAACTACTTGTACAGACACACAGCATAACTGTTTTCACAAATCGAAGTCCTTTGTAGCCCTGCTTCATCTTCTGTGACCTCTGCATATAAATGCCATTAATCATCTGTCTTCACCGAACCACATATTATTCCCTCTGGAATTCCACACTTGTGGAATAAGCTAGCTTTTACTTGGGAATTCTTAACTCTTTTGATAATTTAAAATTTTTCTGTGATTGTATAATTTTGTCTTCCAGTTGTCATTGCTATAGGACTAGTCACTACTTAGTAATTGATAGCAGTGTGGTAATTTTATCTTCTCAGTGGCACAGCAAGATTTGAGACTGTTTGTGGTCAAGCAGTCAAAAGGGGTGCTTGTTAAATTTTGCTGTTTGAACAAAATAATTCAGAGGTTAGAGAAACCAGAAACATATAGCCTAATTTTGGTGGACTATGGACTTCACCCTCTATACCTGCAAACTACAGCAAGGAATGTTGTAATACAATCTTATACTGTAACTAAAATATTTCATAGAAATATGTATTTTTAATAAAATATGTAATCAGTCATACCGAGGGACATGATCAAAACCAAATTATAACAGAATCTGTGGTATAATGAGAGCCTACTATATCACGAACTGTTCTAGCTTATTTCCCCTTGATATTTTTTCAGATCCTGCATAGAGATATGAAGGCAGCAAATGTGCTTATCACAAAAAATGGAATATTGAAGTNTTCATTGGCACTTCATTTAGAATTTCTCTTAATTACACTTCCCCCCCCCCTTGGCACTACAGCCCCAGTGGGCCTAGGCCTACCTCCACGAACTCCATTCACTTCGGTTTTTCTAGATCTTACACATTCGGTAGGACTCCTTGAGCAAGTGATCAGCTCGTCGCAAGGCCTCTACCTGTAGACAAACACAGAAAAACTCACACAAACATCCCTGCCCTGAGTAGGATTCGAACCCACGATCCCGGCCTCCGAGCGAGTGAAGACAGTGCATGCCTTAGACCGCTCAACTACCGTGACCGGCCTTAATTACACTTAGTACAGCGCTATCGCTGATTTATGGAATTTACAGCTTACCTTTGCACATGCACTAGGATTCTCAGTTTCCACTCGTCATCTAGCAACGGATCTCAACACAGAAATTAGCACTTGAAATCCCTATGAAGTCTTCTTCCCATTTCTTGTTCAGTCGCCCTGGAACCTCGAAACTCAACAAAAAAGTCATCTTAGCTGCAAATGGGCTCGTGTTATATAGCTATGACAGCACAGAAAATGCAGTTATACTGTTGCATAGTGCAGACCTTGCAGGAAACACAAGTCACATGATTGCTAAGCATTATTTGGCTGTGATGTTGCGTCTGCACAGAAGTGTGTTTACTGAGCCGTTGCCTAGAAGTGGGTTGCATAACCCCATTATTCCATTGTTGCATGAATGTATTACTTAGAAACGGCTGATTCTGTGGCTCAGCCATTCTTGAATGGAGCAAATATGCCACCATACGCGCATGCGTGCGCACATGCACACACACATTACATTCCATGGATTTAATGTTAGTCAGTAGTCAGAAATTATAATAGTTTGTGAAAGAAGTCATAAAAACATGAAACCTATATGTGCAGCATAAGGGAATCTTTCACATCAAAAGTATACTGAGGGTTCATATAAGGTATTGAGGCACTTCAAATAGATCCACATGTCTACACCAGTACTGTCCGTGTATGCAGTTTATACAAACCTTTGAGAAGATTGTGAAGCTTAAATAAATATTCTGTCATAGCATCACGTTGTGTTATATTTCCAATTGTATTTAATTCCGTCAGCACAGCTTCTGCACAGATGCACTATACATTAATTATGTTCTACATGTTTCAGCCTTTCAGTCACCATCAGGTATTCACATCTGTGAGAACCTAAAATCTCCATTCATAGCTTTCTGTCTGCAGAGAACCTGGTAGAAGATGATCCATAAAACAGCAAATTATATGCATAGTCTTGGAAACTGTAGTACCGTGTAGTGTTTAATATAAAATTCTGTATTTATTTTTCAGGTATACGAATCGTGTTGTAACTTTGTGGTACCGCCCACCAGAGTTGTTGCTGGGTGATCGCAACTATGGGCCACCAGTTGATTTGTGGGGTGCTGGCTGCATTATGGCTGAGATGTGGACCCGAAGTCCCATCATGCAAGGGAATACAGAGCAGCAGCAGCTCACATTCATTTCTCAGTTGTGTGGCTCAGTCACTCCAGAAGTGTGGCCTGGAGTCGAGTCCTTGGAACTTTACAATAAGATGGAGTTACCTCGTGGGCAGAAACGTAAGGTATGTTAATGCAAAGCAAGATGGTCATTTACTTTTGGCTCAGTGTGAATAATATTTAAAAGATGATGTATCTGCTTATGCTGTTAATTTGAATGCAGTGAAGCAGTGTTCAGCTCTTGTAGAACCATATTGATTTCAGCGTTTTTAATATAGCAGATTGTGTACTATTCTTTTCTTGCTGGTAACAAAGATACCTTGCTGTGTGATAGGCTGCATTTTCGGTAAATTGTTGATTTAATTCTGAAATATTGTGATTGTATACTGTGTAATGCTTTGGCTCCTTGGATACATTTCTCCATATAACTGGTTTTCAATATAAAACTAGTAAAACTTGGAGAAACAAAAAGAGAATGGGGATATATGAAATTCAGAATCAATATTTTGAAACTCAAAAATATTCTGGACTTGTATAGGCCTGTAAGTGGATTTGGGTAGGGTAAACAGCTTTTGAGGAGCTGGGATAGTGTACTTCGTATAGAGACTAGATATGAGCTGGACAACTGAGGGGTTGGAGTTTGAGTCCTGGTAGAGTCAAGAATTTTCTCCACATTGTCCTGACCAACTTGGGCCCACCCAACCTCCTATCGAATGGGTACTGGGGGGCCTTTCATTGGAGGTAAAGTGGCAGGGAGTGAAGGTGACCACTCACCTCCAACTAGTGTTGAGGTCAAGAAAACGGATCTGTACATCCACTCCTCCATATGCCTTCATGGCATAGCACTTAATTAATTATCGTGGGGACAGCTTTACCTTTAACAACTTACAACCAACTTAGTAAAAGATGAGAATGGCAATCTTACTTGCAGATTCCCACAGTGTTCTGAAATGTATATATCTGAGCCATTAGTCCCTGAGCCTAGTTTTGATGCTGAAATTCCTGTTGAGTAATTTATTAGATATAAACTTGCACTTCAGATTCTGACATAATGATGTAAGCAGGAAGTAAAACATTTCCTTCTGTGATCTCTAGCTGTGTTAGTGATTTTAGAAGGAAGAATTGCTGCAGGAGTGGATGGAATGTGTTTTTTTCCTGTTTATAAAACTGAATTTTTGAGGAGCATAACCCTTATCAACCTTGTACAGAATTTTATCTAACTTTATTACCAAGTTTAGGCCTATATCCATATATAGGGTAAAGTTTGGGGGATCTTCAGTGTGAGCTTTGATGTGATAGAGCAGCTAGAGATCAGATATTCTGTATTCACAGGTGAAAGAGCGTTTGAAGCCTTATGTGAAGGATCCATATGCCTGTGATCTACTGGATAAGCTGCTGGTACTAGATCCAAGCAAACGCTATGATTCTGATTCTGCCTTGAATCACGACTTCTTCTGGACTGACCCAATGCCTTGTGATCTGTCCAAAATGCTGGCGCAACACACACAAAGCATGTTTGAATATCTTGCACCACCTCGTAGGCCTGGACATATGCGACCACACCATCACCACCAGGGTGGTGCTGGAGCAGCTGGTGCAGCTGCGAAACCATCTTCATCCATGGACAGTGGTTATCAAGACCGAGTTTTCTGATCAGCTTGAAATTTCAGTTCCAATGAACTGGAACAGTGTGAAGTTCATTACTCAGTACCTGAGCTCTTCCTCATAGAATTTTGACTTTTGTCTTTCATGCCTCTCAGTTCAATTGGTTATGTGTCCATGTGTGAGTGCGCATGTGTTATATTGAATCTTGATATTAGTGAAACCAAAAACCATAGTTGTATCCTTCTCAAGGAAAAGTAACACATTGATGTATAAGTATTTTAAGGTTTGTCAATCCTCTATAACCAGCAGACACTCTATTCAAGACATGGGAACATTTTCGGATTCCGTACTTCTGTAATCATGTCAGCTCCGTATTATCTCAATGTGTTAAGTTGCTGGATTTACTTTGCAGCATAGCCCTTGCCTTCTTATCCCTTGGCTCTCTGTATATATATTGTAACGTGTTTCGTTGCTGACTGTTTTGTTACTTTGACTTTGACAGTGAGGCGAGGAGCGAGATATACTAGTGACAGTGTGCCATTACCAAGGAACGACTAGTAAAAACTTGGCGCTTGCAGTATAATTTACGGAGTGTGTAGAATAGTGAAAGTGTTACAAATTCACAGACGGTAAGTCAGCTACACCAGGTCTTCATTGGATTTAGCGGTCTGAACGAAACCCGTGTTAGACGTACTAAATAGTATTTCGTAGTGTTGTAAGAAAAAGCCACGAAAATGTGGAAAATATCAGCCGTGATTCTAACATACGTAGCTTTTATGGTATTTCCCCAAGTAGGAACATACCCTAAAATCCCAGATTTCGAACTATCTACTGCACCTGGACCGATCTCAGCACCTGGACCCATCCCAATTCTGACACCAAATGTAACGTGTTTTGTTACTGAAGATGCCGTTCAGATTGTTAACTGGTTTATTTAACAACCTACAAATCACGGCTTCAATTAATTATAACAATATTGCGGGGTTTCGCAATTTATAACCCTATTCGCAAATCAAATCACGCCATTGTCAGTAGACTACACTTTCACAGTACGGGAGCTATACAAGTATCACTGTGTTACACACTCCCAATTAATTCTCAGTTATCACAAACTGTCACTGATTATCACACTTTTACTCATTCACTGCTGACTGGAGAACTGTCTTCGGCCGCTGATACACTTTAACTGACTGT
>NW_019720732.1:69874-87713 GCF_002891405.2 Cryptotermes secundus | reverse complement strand
CATTGCGCAACACGTCACAATATATATATATATATATATATATATATATATATATTGTATGTATTTTATTGTATTTTTAACCTAGTTAGATCTAAGCTTGAATATGAGGTATTTTCACTTGGTTTATACAGGGTGAATCATATAGAACCGGCCCGATGAATTTGCTAAAAATTCACAGGTGATGCCTATAACTGCTCACAATTACGACATAATAATCCGTGGGCTGTGCTGGGTCAAATGGTGTGTGCATGATCCAGCAAGTGGAAGCCCTTATGCTGCAAGGTCAAGGACAATCCCAAAACATGTCTGCAGTGCGCAGGCGACAGTCATGGAATACACTGTTGAACAGCGAGTGTTTCTTGTGCACACATACTGGGTGACAGGCTCGATTGTGAACACGCAATTGGAATTCAGGAGGAAGTTTGGAGTTCGCAAGAAGCCAGCGAAATCGACTATACAGTCCCTGGCTCAGAAATTGGAAAGGACAGGGACACTTTTAAGTGAACGTGGTAAAAACCGCCCAGAAATGCCAAAAGAAAAGATTGCAATTGTGGGGGACAGGTTACTGCAGTCTCCCAAGAAATCATTACGATGTCTAAGCCAGGAAACCGGGTATTCTTATTCAACGTGTCAATGGGCTGCAAAGAAAGTGAATCATCATCCCTCCAAGATCACCAGTGTTCAGGAATTGGGTGATGTTGATAAAGATAAACGGGTATGGTACTGTTTATGGTTTCAGGAATTCGTGCATGATAAGCGCAGAATTTTGGATATCACTTGGTTTAGTGATGAAGCATGGTTCCACCTATCAGGATATGTAAACACACAAAATTCCAGGATCTGGGCATCTGAAAACTCACATGAGATTGCTGAATCACCACTACACCCACAAAAAGTGGGTGTGGCGTGCCATTTCTGGTTTACGAATCATTGGATCGATCTTCTTCAACACAATCGTGGACAGCACCTTATACTGCCGTATTTTTTACAATTTCATGCAGCAGCTGGATGATGTAGAACTTACACAGGGTTATTTTCAGCAGGATTCAGCAATGTGCCACACGTCCAACATGTCCATGGAACTGATTTAGAGCTTCTTCCCCGATCGCGTCATCTCTAAAAAGACGTGGCCCCCAAAATCCCCTGACCTTACCAGCCCGGATTTTTTTCTCTGGGGTTTACTGAAGGACAGGGTGTATGCAAACAAACCGCGTATGTTACAGGATTTAAAGGACAACATTTCGGCTGAAATCAGGAACATCACTGAAGAAACACTGCAGTGAGTCATGGTGAATATGCAAACGCGGGTGGAGGCATGCCTACTTGCAAACAGCAGACACTTTCAACACCTGCTCTGATCACGGCACACAATCCAAGATAAGACATGTGTAAATTATTTTAATATCTGTATGGTATATTTTATATTACAGCTCATTTCGTCGGGCCAGTTCTGTATGAATCACCCTGTAATAATATTTGCTCTGGAACCTTTTCTTCTATTAATCAGTGTACACACACTTTGTCAGTAACTCCTGTTTCAAACTTGGATGTTTGGAATGCTATAAAATGGCTGTGACAATTGAAATAAGACTTAACAGTGTACAGTTGTGTTACAAGACGCATCATGTGACCAGTATCACTCCTAACAAAATGGCCGACAATGATATGTTGTTTCGCCAGCATGCTGTCATCGAATTTCTTGTGATAGAGGAAATCCCTGCTGCAGAAATTCACCAGAGACTTCAGCCTGCTTATGGAAGTGTGTGCATGGGTGCGAGCAGTGTTCGAAGATGGGTGAAACATGTGAAAGATGGGAACACCATCGAAAATGAGCCTCGGAGCGGTTGTCCTCGAACAGCCTCAACTGAACGCAGCAAGGAAAGAGTGGATGAGGTCATTCAAGATGACAGGCGTGTGACTGTGGACACAATAGCCTGAAAACTTGGAATAGGGCACAGTGCAGTACAGGAGATGATTGAAAGCTTGGGCTATAGGAAAGTTTGTGCTCGTTGGGTCCCGCGTTTATTGACGAAAGACCACAAAGGTCAGTGAAAAGCCATCACCTCAGAACTGCTGCAGAGATATCGACACGAAGGCAATGATTTTTTGGTCTGTATTGTGACAGGTGACAAAAGCTGGTTTCACCATTTCGAGCCTGAAACAAAACAGCAGAGTATGGAATGGCACCATTTGCATTCTCCATCAAAAAAGAAGGCAAAGACAGTGCCACAAGCTGCGAAGGTGATGGGCACAGTCTTCTGGGATGCAGGGGGGTTTATTCTGGCTGAATTCCTGGAACCTGGGCAAACCGTCAATGCTGCTCCTTATGTCCAGACGCTGCACAAGCTCCTTTGTGCATTGCGCGATAAACGTCCCGGATGAAACATCATCATCCTGTATGACAACGCTCACCCCCACCCCGCTCGCCTCACATTGGAAACAATTGCAAAGATGTGGTGGGAAGTTCTTCCACACCCCTCCTATAGCCCCGATCTGGCACCCTCCAACTACCATCTTTTCGGAAATGTGAAGGATCAGCTGCGTGGACAATGTTTTTAGACAAGGGAGGCAATTCAGAAAACAGTGTGTCAGTGTCTTCGGATGGCTGGAAGGGAATTTTCAAAACTCCCAGAACGCTGGGAGAAATGTGTACAAACAAGTGGCGGTTATGTGGAAAAATAAAGAAAGGTCTCTAGATTGAGGTGGTGTATTTGGTTTGTCAATAATAAAGCATGTTACTTTACAAAAAATTGTTGCTCATAACTGTCAGTATGACCCTCGTATTTTAAGTTTTCAGGCATTCTTTTCTGATATTCTTGCCTTTCTTTTCATAGTTTCTGTCATTGTATCTGTATTGGTTACTCACAGTCTTGCTCTGATACAGTCTTTACATTCATGATCTGTGCAGCCTGTGACCCTTCTGACATCTCTGATTTTCTCCTTCATTCTTCTGTTAACATCCAACACACAGATCCATGCACAATACAGCTAGGAATATCACTCACTAATGTTCTAGGGAAGCTTGCTTCTGGCATACTCTAGTATTGGTGCACTTCATAATTCCACAGAACTGCTGAGACATATTTATTGTCATGTTAACATCGCTCTCTCATGGCCTATACTGTAACCCAAGTAACCAAATTTTCTCTCATTCAAGTATTTTTATTATCTAAAATAATTCTGCTCTTAGATGTTCTTTTCTCTAAACGTAATTTGTGTCCAAAGTAAACAAATATTTTCATACTGTATTGATTTTGTAATGCCTCTCTTGAGACGCCTTTGAGCTACTTTACTTTCTTAAGGAAAAACATAGGCTTGTGTGATCTGAATGCAGTCTGACCGATTTTTCTGAAATGTGGTATACATATGCCACCAGAGACCACTTCAATGCTGTACATTTAATGGATAATAACAACACAGTAGACACCTCTGGCCACCCTAACCACAAGCATACTGGCATGCACAATTGCAATTGCTCAAAGTGGCTTCTGGTACCATCTGTGTGCAATATTTTGAAAGGCTCTCATTTCATAGCTTCTCTAGGCTTCTTGTGACACCTGCAGCTCAGCTGCAATATTCTGTTCCCGATTCATTGGGAATAAATATGAATATATAGGATGAGCCACTGCTGCATGGGGTGAAAAGTTCATGGGTTTCCTGACAGGACTGCCTGCAGGGGAGGTGTATGTAAGCCTAGATGGGAAACATGAACTAATCCTTTGTGAGTGGAAGAGGGATTAGGACTACAGAATCCCAGCTGAGCATGTAACCATTTTCACTGTTTGCAACCCAGGGTGTCTTAACATGGAGACTAGAACCACAGCAATTTCATTCCAGGTCCAAAACCTTGTTAGTTACTGTGGAAATTTCTCTTACACTCAGAAACTCTGTAATCACCAATTTTCTGTACTTTCCCTCACATTATCCAGTGACCTCAAAGCAGTCTATTAAAGTCACTTCTGACATGCTGGAATTTTAGTCAAGAGTCATTTGTTCCCTGCCCTATTATCACCACTTGTCAGCTGTCTGTAACTGCTGATTCATTACATTCATAACCACCTTCCTAAGAGACCATCTCCACCATCCGAATGTTGAGCCATGCTGCTGTTACTAGGACCCGCTTAATATGGTAACAGGCTTTTGTGAACACAGTAATGAACCTTCAGTTTCTGTAAGGTGTGGGGAATTTCTTGAGTGGCTGAATGACTATTGGCTTCTCAAGACCTTTGTGTAGCTTGTTAGTTTGAAAGGATGTGGGAAAAGTGACTCATGCGAATTATACAAGAAATAAATGACACTAGAGTACTGTATTGACCACATTTCTAGCTAACATATAGGAGTCAGCTGTCTGAGCCACTCTGGCACCTTTGCAAAAATTATTGCACTATACTGGGGATCTGACTGGTTGTAACTGCTTGCTTTACAATGCATATACAGAAAGAAATATCGTGGCACATCATGTTTACTGTGCGCCACTAATGACTCTGTAAATTGATCGGCTGCCCATGTATGAGGGTGAGTCATATGAAAACCGTAAAAAAAATTTTAAATTTAATTTATTGAATGAAAGCAGTACACAACTATATATTTTTCTACATAGTCTCCATTTCACTCAATACAGGCCCTCCAGCGTTTACAAAGTGTATGGATTCCTCTAGAAAAAAATTCTTGTGGTTGTCTGCGCAACCACTCATGCACTGCTTGCTGTATCTCTTCATCAGAAAGGAACTTCTTTCCTCCCATCACCTCTTTGAGTGGCCCAAACATGTGGTAATCACTTGGGGCTAGGTCTGGTGAGTATGGCGGATGTGGAAGACACTCAAAGTGTAAGTCTTGGATTGCTGCATAGGCAGTATGGGGCGGGGCTGAGCATTGCCATGTTGCAAAAGAACACCTCTAGTCAAAAGTCCACATCGCTTTGATCTGACTGCAGGTTGAAGATGATTCTTCAAGAGATCTGAATATGAGGCACTGGTGATAGTGTTCCCCTGAGGTGTGTAGTGCTCCAAGAGTATGCCTCGTTCATCCCGAAAAGAGAGTCAGCATAATCTTCCCTGCAGATGGCTGCGTCCGGAACTTCTTGGGTTTTGGTGATGAGGAATGATACCATTCCTTGCTTGTTCTCTTTGTTTCTGGTTGATGGTAGTGCACCCAAGTTTCACTGCCAGTAACAATTCTTGAAAGGAAGCCATCACCTTCTGCTTCAAGACACTGCAAAAGTTCTTCACAGGCGTCAACACGTCGTTTCAATTCTGGAGTCAGCTGCTGTAGCACCCACCTTGCAGACACTTTGTGAAACAGGAGCACATCATGAATGACATTGTGTGCTGATCTGTGACTCATGTTAAGAATTTTGGCTGTTTCATCCACCGACACTCGGTGATTCTCCATCACTATGGTTTCAACTGCTGCAATAGACTCAGGGGTCACAACTCTGTGCACCTGACCCTGGCGAGGAGCGTTTGCCACAGACGTCACACCATTTCTGAATTTCCTACTCCACTCATACACTTGCTGATGTGATAAGCATGCATCACCATACTGAACCTTCGTCCGTCGATGAACTTCAATCGGTTTCACGCCTTCATTGATCAAAAAACGTATTACAGAACGTTGTTCTTCTTTCGTGCATGTACGTAGTGGAGCAGCCATCTTCAAACCGGCACTGTGATGGCGTTCTGTTTGTCTGCATAATACTGCCACCTATAGGATACTCTTTATAGCATTGGTAACATGTCTGTCAACTTATAGGGCAATGGCATGATATTTAGAATTTTTATGTTTTATGGTTTTCATTTGACTCACCTACGTATATGTGAATGCCATTTTTTCTTACACTCATATACAGAGAAACTTCAAGCGTAACCTGATGTACCTCAAAACAGAACTGAAAATGTGATACATTGCTCCAAAATGTCAGTGAACACCTACCAAACTGTAAAATGTTACACCATGGAAGGTGTCATCGCTGTCAGAACCTCAAATCAATAAAATTTTTTTTTTCAATTTTCTATGTGACAAAAGACCAGTGACATCGAAATAAATGTGGATCGCAAAGAATAAAGATTTGGAATCCCTACTCCTCAAGTGTTTCCACCTGGAAAAATCAGCTGGCTTGCTGGTCAATGGCACCTACATACTACGTGGGCCTCTCAGGAAGTGTCACGTGCAGGAATCCTCAACCTAGTGTTCACATTTGCTGCTCAAAAAAAATTTTAAGTGTGATTTCAGGGTATCACCATATTTACATTCACCTTGTTTAAACTTCAGTTGTCACATTATGATATGTATGAAAAGGACTTATGAGATGGACTTGAGAACTGTAATTTATTTCAACCATTTTTTGAGCATGTGTAGCCATTAGAACAAATATTTTCTACAGACTGTATAAATTCTTCTTATATGAAGGATGCAGGTGTTTACAATGACAGAGAATTTCAGAACGTTATATGACATGCTGTACAAATAAATATTTCACTTATCAAAGTATTAATATTCTAATTTATGGAAATAAAATGAATATTTTAAAGGTTCTAATGCATTGATCTTGCTTCATCCTTCTGCCACCTTACATGACACCAAACCTTTTCTTTTTAAGCGAAGGTGGAAGTTTCTCGGCAAGAGCAAGTGGACTCACTTCAACCGCAGTCAGTTCAGTGTCACTCAGCCAATCCAAGTGTACAAGATGCTGCAACAGTTACATTACAGTGGTTATGTACTGTAGAGAGAAGTGGCACCTAGCAACAATAGACAGCATGCAATGCAGTATGCCCCACCTTGTATTTCTTTATAACATGGAAGGCATGCTGAGGAGCAGCTGTTCGAGGATGACCCTGACTGCTGTCCAGACTATCTGAAAATAACTGTGGAGAATCAATTCTGGGAATCTTGGCTTCAGCCAAAGGCAGTTCCTGCAACAAATACAAACCCATCACTAGCCCTTTACAATGCAAAGCTCTGAAGATCACACACACACTTCCACTGAATTTATGTGAACTGTTCAGAACTAAATATCTTGAATTTTAGTTACTTAGGAATCACATACTTATACATTCCACCACAACTGACAAGTCATTTATAATGGTGTATTTTAGCGTCCTGTTGTACTGATTCTCATCCATGATATGTATGTGTTGGCCATCTTCTAGTGCACTCAATCTCACATGTCACTTCACTATATGTTTCGGCATCATTACAACGCACGCAGCCAAAAAAAAGGACACATCACAAGACACAGGATACACAAAATATAGGAAAAAGACTCCCATAGTGGAATAATCATACAATATGTGAGTTTGAATTAAGAAGTATAAGATGATAAATCTTAACAAATTTTAATATATATAAATTTTATTATAGTAAATGAAGAATATACATTTTAAATAATTTCATAAATGACACATGATGGCGAGCATTGCAATAGTTTAATGTAAATAACACACCTGAGGATGGCACACTGATGCCGAAACATATATATCATGGACGACAAGTCATTTATTTATTCAACTGCAGATTATTTCCAAATGCTAGTTCAGACTATATGGCATCAAATGGTGGAAGAGCTAGGGAACAATGAATTGGCAAGGAGTAAGAAGGAAGCAATCACTTCCCAACTCCTCATACTATCCTGGAAGTTGCTCTGCAGGGTGTGAGGAAAGCCAGTCTCCAGACTGAGATTTGAAACCAAGACCTTCGAAATATAAAGAGGAAGTTCTACCTGGTCAACAGCAATGTGCAGTCTCCCACTGACATACTATATCATGTCTACCTCTGCAGAATAACTGCATGTAATGGTACAGCATGAAAGTATGTCAGATACTGTGGACTTGTCATCACTGAAGTTGGCACCACAGATCTTACCGATACTGGCACTGTAAAGTTCACTTAGTGCCGATTAACTCAGTCAATCAAATATCAAAACTAACTTCCATAAAATGCATAAACATACGTTTCATAGTGATTTCCTAAAATACACAGACAATTGTTGTTGATGGGGACATAACAAATTGCATTTCTTACAGCCCTATTGGGAAACTGCCCGAACTGTGAAAATTCAGTAGTACATGAAGTTTGAAACAGAAGGAAAAGCTGTCATGGCTATTTTCAACAATGTATACAAAAACAGGCAGACAGAATCCAAAACATTGTCATGTGTGAACAAACATGGAGTTTGGATCAATAATTGGGTTCACTAAACCCTTATAACTTGTAACTACAAATAACTATAACAATCACACACTACAGATCACTACACCTGGAACATACGAGTACATACATAGAGCCTTCTGTTTGTTCACTAGTCATTGCTATATAGCAACTGCTAACAATACATCTCAAGATTAACTTGACTGATTGACTACTAAATTGCTCCTGGCCCTCACCAGCACAGTGAGTATTGATTCGGGGTCCCACAGGACTCATGACTTAATTTTACTGTCTAAGAGATTTGGCAGCCTTCAGAGTTCTCACTCACTGACTTGACTGCTGCTGGTCCTCCAACAGTTCCTCTGTTGTTGCATGCTGATTCACTGCTGTGGAAATGAGTTTACTTTGCCACTGACTAGCAAGGGCTGCCTCTTCTTATTCCACTATTCTGGCTTTCAGCCATCATGTCATAATACAGTTCTGAACACGAAACTAAAAGGAAAATGCCAAAGGCGATGACAGTCAAGCTGGGAAAAACAGGTTAGGAAATATCACACTGAAGGAAGAACATAGGAGAAAACTGCAGAGAAGGGCTCAGGAAAGACAGGGATAGACAAAGAGGAATGCTTGATGACTGACAAAAATATCTAAGACAGCTGCACTCACATGATACTTCGCGTGGTCCTGGCTGAAGCTCCATTTTATTAATGTATTAGTATTTTTGATTTAAGGATCTGACCACATTTTTTGTGTGAACCTTTAATTCCTTCATAAGATTTGGACCTTGGTTTAGTGTCTAAGGAAAAACTTTTTGTCAGTTCCAACTAGCATGTGGCCAACTTTCTGTTTTTCAAGGTCATCATTCACACTGTACACAGCACATTTTTTATCTGTGTCAGCTTTGTGTATGCACTGCATTCTCTTTGTGCTGAGAACAGACTCTAATAAACTCCATAAAAATAACTGTATACTTTACATTCTGTCATGTGAAAGTCAATATGCTGCAAGATCCAAACAGTGAATTATTCTTAATTATCGTTATATTTAAGGATATATATTCACATATTTTACCCATTACTTACCACCAGGGCACTACCTATCAATTAAAATACTGAACAGATTGTTCTATATATGCCATGCTACACACTGGGTCAGTGAGCTCATAACACAAATAATTCATGCCACACTCTTGAACTGGCAAAATGTTCATGCATTTGTGTCACCATAAAGATTACAGCTGTGTCAAAGCTCAATTATTTCCCCAAGGTTCAAGACTTATGGGACACTATGCAGTTAGTTATCTGGCAACAGAAGAGTGGACATTCACTGGCTTATGCAGTATATCGCACACAATCTCCTAGTAACCACAAAACACAAAGGATGGAAGGATATGGAAGACAGAAGGATTTTATATTACAAATTCATGACGGTATGATAATAGCAAGTTTTCACTGAGTCTAATTATGAACCATACCATAAAGAAATATTGGAGACTGCATTCTTAACCCTGGCACTAGATGGATGAGCAGACAGCTTCACACCCCAGCCACATTACCCCTAGGGAAAGTCTCCCATCACCTGTTGGATTGGATGCTCAGACCCACTAACCTCTGCTTCAGCTAGGAACTGAGCCTAGATTACTCAGCTGTAAAGCCCATAGCCTAGTCACTATACTGACTGAGCTATAAAATATAAACAAACCTTATTCTTATTGATGATGCATATTGTATTATCATCTTGAAGAATAATAATATCGTCATTGTTTGGGTCAAATATCACATTGTTTACTGCAAAACTTCTGGATAGCCACTGCACTGGATGCCTGCTTTCAAGTCCTCTGGAGAATGCTGTATATTTACGACTGTGCAAACTGTATTCCACAATCTATAAAGGAATGTACAGTATGTTAGTCTGTGCCATGGACAATGTTCACTGTACTGAATGGAAAAGAACAATCCCATTAACTCTTTCACTGCTATACTCGTATGCTGCTGCAGCATCAGAAACTGATGGATTCCCTTATGTTAGAGTCAAGTGGATGCTAGCAGACAAAAGTATCAAGTATTGTCACTTACACAGGCAATGACAAATCACATATGCATTAAACTAACTGTAAGTCCTACAGAAACCATGGAAAGTGCAGAAGTGGGGGCTGGCAGAGCAGTTAAAGCAATGAAAGACAAAACTTGTCAAACCAATTGTGCATCAGGATATGCCGTGATTCCTTATGCTCATAACAGCCCACACAGACACACAGCCAGCAAGTAACATGAGTTTACCCATTAACTCACTATTCTTCCATAATCTGAAAGAGAAATATTCTGGAGTTTGACATTCAGTATTTTTTTCTTTTGGCACAATATGCAAATAAACATGAAATTTCAAGAATAATTTGTTTTCAGTCCTGGTACTCATTAATAATGCAACCTTGTAAAACCATATTTACAGAAAAATCGGTATGTTTTTCCTCACACTGAAGGTTCAAAACTCAAAACAAGCAATAGAGTGAAGGTGAACAAATTAAACCTGTAAATCTTGCAACTTCCCATCTCAAACCTTTAACAAGATTCTTCATCTTCAGCTTATATTCCACGGTGGTTTGAACGTGCCTAAATTTGTTATGAACAACTATGAAGTACTACAAAGGCCGCACCATAGCTCAAGTGGTTAGTTGCTGGCTTCCCACCACAGTGGCCCGGGTTCGATCCAGGGGTCTGGTCAAGTGGGATTTGTGGTGGACAAAGTGGCGCTGGGGCAGGTTTTCTCCGAGTACTTCGGTTTCCCTTGCCAATCTTCATTCCACCAATTGCTCCACAATCACCCTCACTTATCATCTGGGGCTGGTACAATAGGCCACAAGTGGCTGCAGTACAAGGGACTTAGTCCCACCCCACTAGCAATAAAGAAAATAAGTACTACACACCTTATGGTCGCTGTAAACGACAACAAGAATATTGGTGTGAGGCTGGACAGCGAATGCAGTTGGTGCACAGCTGTATCTGGGCAGAGAACAATGATGCTGGAACATAAAACATGCAGATTAAGACAGAGCAAAATTTCTTTTCTGCCTGGAACATTGCATCGTGTATACAGCAGATAGTATATAGTGTGATCATATTTACAATATCACCATGATTCAAGGTTGAAGAAAAAACCATGGGTAAGTCCTTTGGAATGTCATAACATATATAATAAAGTTTATATTTTGCATTTCATGACAAAATATTCACAGTTAATTTTCATTTGTAAAACTTGCTCTTTTACGTATATGTAGAAAATGTTATTGTTATTCAGGTTCTTTTTAGTTCATATTTCTATGTTGCATAGAACGGAAAATATGCATTTTTTTCTGAAAGTCTGCAGTGATAATTAATTAGGGTGATTTAAATTCTGGCCGTACAGGGATCCTGGTAATTTAAAAGTCCGTATGTTAAAGGTTAATTGGAACCATCACCATATTCTTTTAAATCA
This sequence comes from Cryptotermes secundus, assembly GCF_002891405.2. Lineage (NCBI taxonomy): Eukaryota > Metazoa > Arthropoda > Insecta > Blattodea > Kalotermitidae > Cryptotermes > Cryptotermes secundus. The sequence continues at coordinate 76,097 of NW_019720732.1, read as the reverse complement.
CTTTAAACCAAAATTCAAGTAATATCAACAGTTTCTGGTTCCCGTGGTCAGCAAAGTATGGTGTGTGCTCAGGTTGTGGATGGAGGAGATGACCACCAGATATGGACAGTAGCTGTGAATGTACTGAATAAGCAGTAACAGGGAGCCATCAGTGGCTGCTGTACTGAGTGGACCCAGTTGGACTCCACCCCCTCACTAAGCGAATTAAAAAAAATGGGGGTGGGCCTTCTTGGCCCTTGTACCGTGACCTACAGTGATCTACTGTGCTTCCACTTTTGATTATCCCCTCAGCAATCCTGCGCTTCAAATGAAGTGCAGGATTTTGTACATGTGGGCATCGAAATAGTCACTTGGTTCCATAAAGTATTGGGCATGGAGGTAACTCCTCCTCACGGTAAAAGAAAACACTTTGTTCTGAAATGTTGCAAAGGGCTAGGCTAACGAAAATGGACATGAGATTTGCCACATGGAAAGAAAACCTATACAGGGCAAGTTCACTAATAATAGTTGCAAATGAAATAAGAAAGTGAAAGTTGGACTTACTGGGTGTACAGGAGGTCAGATTGGACAAGGGTGGGACTGAACAAGCAGATAACTACACGTTTTCCTATGGAAGTGCAGATGAAAATCATGAATTAAGAACATAATTATTTGTACATACAGAGAATTCTATCAGCAGTTAAGAAGGTTGAGTCTGTTAGTGGCAGAATTTTTTTTAACACTTTCTGTAGGTTGTCCAGGTGTTCCCAGGACATGTGGCCAATCACAATCATGTTGTTAGGTAACTTGGCGTGACTCATATGTGACGCCCCTTAAGGTGGTTTCCATTAGCTGTTAAAATGTTGCTGGAGCATTGCAGAGGCCAAATGAATTCCACTGAATGCGGCTGATACACTATGCACAGTAACAGGTGCTAGGCCTCTTACATGTGGCATTTTAACTTTTTTGTCTTAATGCCTGTGGATGGTTTATGTTGTGCTTTATTTATATATCCAACCTTTCCTTGCTGCTAGTGTCCACAGAGATAGACTCTATTGATTGGACCCAAATAAGTAGACCTTTCACCTGAGGATGGACAGAGAGTCCAGTCTCCAAAATGTAGTTTTAAATAAACAAACAGGATCATGGAGAATGTCCAAGAAATCAATAACTGTTTCAAATACCAGGGAATGACAGCAATAAATCAAAATTTGATTCATGGGGAAATTAAGAGTAGAATGAATTAGGGTAATGCTTGCTACAATTCAGTTCAGAATCTTTTCTTCTCATTTGCCCTTAAAAAATGTAGTCATTAAAACATACAAAACCATAGTTTTACTGTAGTTTTGGGTTAAACTTGGTCCCTGACATTAAGGGAGGAACAGAGACTGATGGTGTTTAGGAAAAGGGTGCTGAGAATTTCAGAATGGAAGAAGGCAAAAATAATATGAGGCTGGAGAAAACTGCACAGTGACGAGCTTCAAAACTTGTACTCTTTGCCAAACATAATAAAAATGATCAAGTCAAGGACGGGATGTGCATGGGTAGAGAAGAGGAATGCATATAGGATATTGATGGGAAAGCCAAAATGACAGACCACCAGGAAGACCTAGATATCAGGATGGGGTGGTATGGACTGGATTCATCTGGCTCAGGATAGGGGCCAGTAGAGGGCTCTTGTGAACATGGTAAGGAGCCTTCAGGTTCCATCAAATGTTGGAGAATTCTTGAGTAGCTGAGTGTCTTGACAGTGGTTGGTTGGTTATTAAACTTACAGAGCATGCATAAAACATATAACACTAAGTTCAATGGACAATGAAACATGAATGCTGTACACTGAATGAGCAGCAACATATGTTTCCATGGCACGCTTCAGCAAGCAAAAGATGAATAATGAAAACAGTGGAACCAATAATGAACAGTCAATAGGCTGAGAACACATTACGAAGCACTCCCCAGTCAATTTTCATCTGTAGTATGGTTTGACTACGAGAAATTAATGGTTGTAAAGCCTTTTAAATACATTATGTTCAAATATGTACTGCGTAAAATTCTTTAGCATTACTTTAAATGTATTAAATCAGAGACTTCTGTATAAAAATCAGAAGAAATGAACTTCTAACTTGCGAAAAATTTAACATTATCATTATGGGAATTTCAGCAGGACTTCAAAAATCTAACTTCTAATGCAGGAATCTTTGTATCTGGGAAACACTGTAATAGAAAGAAAATTCTAGGCTGTATTATGAAAATTTTAAGAGTGACCTGGGATCCAGAAGTATGCCTGACCGATACATTTGTATATGTATCAAAAAGTGAATTTACCGTAACGTTATCTTACAATTCCATTACATCTTTAAATATTAACTTCTTCTGACTCACTATGGTATATAATCTCTGAAGTGAATGCAAACTAAAGCATCAAATATTTTGTTATGAAAATAAAGCCACTACCTTGTAATCACTTGTGGTCCATGCAACAATATTGCTGCAGTGATCACCTGCTACGATGAACTGGCCATCATGAGAGACAGTTAACAGGTGGACTGCATCCTTTAGCACTGTAATAAATCGAACAGAACAACCACAGGTTTCACACATTATAGAACATCTTATCTGGGTTTCATTGTAATACAAAGATCATACTGCTGCAAGTGTTTCATCTCTGATACTGCATCCTAGCTTTTGTACCAAATTCAGTGTAAGACCTCCACATTACAAGTTGTTGGGCAACTTGTTATTTTGGTTTGTTCTAGTTCACAAAATGATACATAAACTTACAACACAGATATTAAAAAAAGGTTTCAAAATTACAGCTGTAGCACTAAGATACTCGTAACAATTATTTTACCTGAAATATTTTACAATTTTTTTTATTTCATATAATATATTTCTGCCTCCAAAGCAACTTATTATTGCTTACCCTTCTTCTTCACAGCCTGTTTCAGCCGTATATGGCCAACATCAGGTGTCTTCTATTTCACTAAAATTGTAGCACTCTATGGTATGTGAAAATCTCATATCATGCGTGAATGCAGTATTTCTTAATTAAAATAGATTGACCTTAATTAAAATTAATTAAAACTAGTTAAAAATAATTAATAGTCCAATGTTATTCTTGTTGTCACTGTCCATTCGTCCAAACGATATTTGTTTGGGGTCTCCTGTTTTGGATTCATTTGTGCAGCAATTCCTGTGGCGTGGGTGTTATGTGTGTTACTGTGCAGTTCTTAAGGATGCTGGTGCAGTGTTATCAGTCCTGTTATGTATGCCTGTTTGTCTGTAGCTTCTTCAACCTGCCTGTGTAGTTGTGTTGTTAATCAGGCTGTGTATGTAGATATTTTCAGGAAGAAGGGTGACTAATAATAAGTTGCACTGGAGAGGGAAATCTATTATATGAAATAAATGATATATTAATGCAACAGGATGCTTATTTATTTTTTATTGGTAGAGGGGTGGGACTAAGTCCCTTGTACTGTGGCCACTTCTGGCCTATTGCACAAGCCCCAGATGATGGGTGAGGGTGATTGTGGAGCAATCTGTGGAATGATGATTGGCAGGGGAAACAGAAGTACTTGAAGAAAACCTTCCCCAGGGCCACTTTGTCCACCACAAACCCCACTTGACCAGACCAGGGATCGAACCCGGGCCACCGCAGTGGGAAGCCAGCGACTAACCGCTTGAGCTATGGCGCGGCCAACAGGATGCTTAAATACAATATTAAAATTTCTTACTGTTTTCAACAAATTTCTGAGTAGATACTAAAATGCTCTGGCTCAAATTTCCTTCAACATTAAATGTTTGTAAGAAGGTTATTTATAAATTATTGGTAAAACAATAAGAACAAATATAAGATCTTTGTGCATTCCCAACTGGAGCATACTGTTGCATTCTGAGTTAACTATACTAAGCCTTCAACCGTCTGAAGCATGAACTTATTCTGAACAAGTGTATCTTCATTACAGGATCAATTAGTTAAAACTATTTAGGGAAAGAGTCTATTGTGAGAACGGTATAAACATACAAATACACCATGTGGGCAAAATGTAGGGTTTAGGGTCATGGTATAACCACTATGCTCTAAAGGGTTAAGTTTCACTTCCAATACTTACACCTGTCATCAAGTGGATGAAAAACATGCAACAACAGCAGCTCATCTCCTCCTAACTGTACCACAGCTATATCTCCAGTACTAGTGGAAACTATGGCTCGACAACTGTCTGCAGTGAATGTGATCCTATGAGCTGAACCGATTTCACACAGATCAGGAACTTTCTGCAGGCTAGGTTTGCTGCCCTATTCACAGAATTGAAATGAAAACTGCATAATACATTCACATTAACCTAGCTTTTCATATAGGACAGAATGAACACATTACAATGATTTTCATTCCACAAACTCCGCTCGCCAAATCTTACATTTAAGTCATAACTTACAGAATATAATAATACATTAGTCCAAAAATAAGCTGAACGAGTACACTGATCAGCATTCCTCAGTGATGTAAATACTACTGAAATTTCCAACAGAAAATTGTTGTTATCATCACCATCATTACTGCATACAAAGCATAAAATCTATCAAGAAACAACTTATGTGCATATGAAACACTGTTTTTGCCCATTAAAGCAACCTTTGTCAAAAATGTCTAATCCAACAACCTGACAAGTTCTGTAAACACAATTATATTTACCAGAAAGTACTAAACTCAACAGATGTACAAGAAGAATACAGGCAGATAGCAAACAAACACACAAAGTATGTATTTTGGCCTATAGTTTAGTTTGTTTCAATCCGTCTTCATCTGTTTGCTATTGGTTAGCAGTACTGATATCTAGAGGTACACTATGGCCTTTCTCTTTGGGAAAGAAGGCTGTTGCAATCCTGACTCAAACAAACCTTCCATCACTGCTTCTTGCTGCCATCTTCTACCCCTGTTCATGACTATTACTTCAACTCTGACTGCTAACATGCATAACAATGGAAAAGCATCCATTGGCCATTTATATATGAGAATTAACCAATGTTTGGCGTCAATGACAAACATGACAACATGGATATCTGGCTATTTCTATCTACAGAAACAGAAACGAATACTTTGCACGTGCCTGAATGTAACCAACACTAATATGCAAACTTACACAGTGGAACCTGAAAAAGCTTGTTGTCCTAAGACTAGAATAGGCTATCCACTTTCCATTACTGCTCATATCTGCACAGACAATGACATCACCCCCTCGTGATTTGAGAGTGAGTAATCGAAGTGGATCTGCAATCAGAGGCAAAATGCCTTCATGAACTGCATCTCCATTTGTAATGGGTGCTGTACTGCCAAGCTGCCACACTTCTACATGCGTTAAGTACCGCAGCATCACAAATCGAGCTTCTGGGCAGATGCTTACACTTGGAGCCTGTACACACAAGAGCAATATAAAGAGTGGCTCAAAGTCTTCAGGAGGCTGTTAAGCAGAAAAGCAATTCTCTACCACTGACTTCATGAACAGTTGAAAAGCACCACCATTTCTATCTGACAAATGAATAACAAAACTATAACACGTGCAAAGAGGCTTATGTTGTGTGCAAGAAGGCCTTGCTCACATTCACATGGGCCAATGTCAGGTAGGAGGACTCAAGGAGACCTAGGTTATGTGTAAAGGCAGTCATCCTGAATTTCAACCTTACGATTGATGATAAACTATGAACTTTTCTATTTCATTAAATGATTTTTTTATCAACAATCTTTCTTATGGCTGACCCATCAATTAGAAGCTTAACAGCTATGACTACTAATTTCATTCATTCATTTATTTTACATTCCATAGATTCACAGTACAACAGGTAGGATATGGAACACATCAAGTGGTACATATATAAAAGATAAATAAGCCAAAAAATAGAATAAAATAAAATGATGACAGAAATATAAAAAGTTCTATTACTAACAGTTTTAAAACTTGGTGACAATAAACATAATTTATTAAACTATAAATTCTTTGGTATGTCATTGACTTGCAACAGCGTTAAATTGAAGATATTCATCAATGGAATAAAAATAATGTGTATAAAGAAAATGTTTTAGACAGGCTTCAAATTTCCTTGGATTATGAGATATATCTTTAATATGTGGAGGAAGATTGTTAAATACCCTAATACCCATACAGTACACTCCCTTTTGGTAAACTGTAAAATTTACTGTAGGCAGATAAAAATTATTTGATTGTCTTGTACCTGTATTATGCTTTTC
>NW_019720732.1:45089-69852 GCF_002891405.2 Cryptotermes secundus | reverse complement strand
CCGTCACAACACAGCAAATAATAGAACTTCAAGGACAATGCTCAGTTATAGTTCTGCTACATGTTTCAGCCACGAGTGGCCATCATCAGGCAAACACACTTCAACAAACGTACACCACTGAACTGCAGTACGTAAAATGTGATACAATGTTATAAATCATTTAAGATAATTTGCACAAGAATACAATACGTGGGTTATTTAAAACAATAACAAGTCATATATAAAAAAATTAAAATTGATTGCTGTTTAATAACACTGAATCGGTCGTTGATTATACTTTTCATACATTTCTGTCGACGAATAGTAAATTCGAGTTTCTTATAAAATTGTGTAAGAGGTCCAATGATGTGAATTAATTAATGGAATAGTTGGGGCCTCATCATACGGAGAATTGTACGTATTGTATGGAAAGCAATCAGCGATACAGAGAATTGTATGTATTGTATGGAAAGCAATCAACGACTCTCAATTTTGACATCTTCAATGCGAAAAGGGGCCATGGTGCATAGCTGAAATTGCGATGTTTTATAAGCGTTATGAATAGAGACCACCACTCGCCATCACTGGCTTACTTCCTGCTAATACGAGACTAACATTGTGTGCGCGCTTCACGTGGAAAACAGAGTTAATTACGGACAAAGTGCATGAATCGCGACGTCGGACCCTGCATTCAGTGACATGCAACATTCAGTTAGATGATGCAGGAGGGAAGACAGTCTACTTATAAAGCTGGTGTCCAAAAATAATGTAAGTAGAACAAGAATTTCTATCTTAAAATTAGATTTTAAAACACTGTGCGCACGCGTGGACTTCGTATACCCATACGGTGTCTTTCGGCCACTCGGCTTTACTTTAAAGGTCCCCATATGGTGTCTTTCGGCTCAGAAAGGTTAAGCTATGAGTGCTTCCTATCACATTCTTTCCCAACATCTGACACTACACAGTTTGAGATACCAGCAGTGTCAATTCATAAACTACTGATAAAAAATACTTACAACTGATTATAAAAACCACTAAATCCACCATTTTTCTCCACTTCACAAGACTAATGGGTACGATGTACATTAAATTTGCATCTCCAAGTACAATCATGGGAGTCTTTCCTCCATGCCTTTGTGTTCCAATTCTCTGTAACACACACAGCTTGCATCTACTCCAGTGTATATATACTTCCCACGAAATTAAACGGAACAGAGGAAGCTTAGTATACAAGTTGTGATGCTTTCTTTATACACAATTTAAGATGACCATTACTGATATATGATTGTACACAACTTGATAATGCTGAGCATACCTGAAGAAGAGGTGGATATTTCACAAGTTGACGTGGAGGGTAACTGCTTATTGCCAGGTAACTGTCTACACCTACAATAACAAAGACACTTGTAAGCACAGGCTTAAAAAAAAAAAAAAACCATGAAGAAACATGATTTACCTCTTATCCATCCTTTACATTTCAAAACCAACTCCAACCAGTCATAAATAATTCCTGTGAAAATTGGAAAGGAAAAGAACTTTTGTATGGAAAAATATAAATCTGTTGTTCCTATACATGATTTAATAGAAGAGATGTCAAAGAATGTAACAAGCTAAGATAAAACTCAACACAAAAAGGAAAATAAACAAACCAAGTATCACATAAAATTCCTAACCAAAGATGATGTTTGGTTATAAAATTACTGACATTTCACATTCAAACTTAAGAAATGCTATATCAGAAGCAATAAAAAATGAAAACTAGTAAAGCAGTTACACCCATTGTTACTTGTTGGAGTTCTTGCGCACTGAGAGACACCCACAGGGAAGCTTCTCTTTTCTCTCCATACTGATTAGACAAACAGTGCAGAGAAAGGTAACAGATGGCACATACTCCCTGTGCTGGAGACCTGGTATGTCACAACTCTGTCAGCAGTCATGGAACGAAAAAAGGTACATCGCAAATCCACATACCACCTGGTCAACTTAAGATTTTCCTACATTCACACTTAAATTTTATGATATAATTCCAACTCTGTCAGTGACAGATATTCTGAGCTCAAAGTTTTTCAGTTTATAGTTCAAACTATCTGCTCTCCAGTGGAATTTTTTCACTGCAACTGATTTATACTGATCATGACTAAAGTTCTGTATTCACTTGGCCACTAGCAGCTGTCATCATATTATGACCCCAAACCATGTAAACATTAATGGTCCACAGGAATCCAGTAGGCAGTAATTAAATCATAATAAACAAGACTGTAAAACTATACAATAGACATTAAAAATAATTTTTGGCAGAAGGAATTATAAATGTAAGAATTTAAAAGACTACAATGAATGCTGCACTTATAAGAAACAAACTTAAAATGAACATGCAAACGTTCGCTATTATGTGATGATACTAAAATTGATAAGAAGTCAAAACTATACAGGTAAAAGTTGTCCCTGTGCTTAACTAAGTAAACACTATGCCATGAAGGCATATGGGGGAGTGAATGTATAGATCTACATCTTCTTGACCTTGATACTACTTGGAGGTGAGTAGTCAAAACTTACTTAATTACTTATGGTGTTGAGCACTTCTTGAGAAGAAGCAAAATCTGCAGATACTCAAGAATTTCCCAGCATTTTATGGAACCCGAAGGTTCATTACTGTGTTCACAAGAGACCTCCACTGGTCCCTATCCTGAGCCAGATCAATCCAATCCACACCATCCCGTTCTATCTCTCTAAGATCCATTTTAATATTGTCCACGCACCTATGCCTTGGTCTTCCCAGTGGTCTTTTTTCTTCTGGCTTTCCCACCAATATCCTATATGCATTCCCCTTCTCACCCATTCATGCTACATGTCCTGCCCATCTCATCCTCCTTGACTTGATTACCCTAATAATACGTGGAGAAGAGTACAAGTTATGAAGCTCCTCATTGTGCAGTTTTCTCCGACCTCCTGTCACTTCATCTCTCTTCGGTCCAAATATTCTCCTCAACACCCTGTTATCAAACACCCTCAGTCTATGTTCCTCCCTTAATATCAGAGACCAAGTTTCACACCCATACAGAACCACAGGCAAAATTATAGTTTTGTATATTCTCATTTTCATGTTTTTGGACAGCAGATGAGAAGACAAAAGGTCCTGGACTGAATGTTAGTAAGCATTACCCGAATTCAATCTCCTTTTAATTTCCTCCTCAATCAGGTTTAGATTTGTTATTGTCATTCCCAAATATCTGAACTGTGCCACATTTTCAAAACATCTGTTTCCTATCGCTATGTCATGATTTTGTCCTGCATTTTGATGAAAAGACAGCAACATATACTTAGTTTTCTCTGTGTTTACTTCTAGATCAACCTCCTTACTTACATCAATTAAAGTTTGTGTGTTTTTCTTTATGGTATCTATATTATCATCCAGTAGATTCACATCATTGACATAGACCAACAGCTGATGTGTCCCGTTTCATTTCAGTCCCACCTGTTTTTCCTGGACCTTCCTAATGGCATATTCTAAAGCAAAGTTGAAAAGGAGTGGCAACAGAGCATCTCCTTGTCTTAGACCATTCTGGATAGGAAATTTATCAGACAAATGTTTACCTATACAGACTTTACTATAAGTTTCATTTAAACACATTTTAATCAGCTTAACTAGTTTCATGGGCATCCCAAACTCTATCAGAATATTGTACAATACTTCCCTCTTAAATGAATCATAGGGGCGTAGTCAAAACAGTAGTTATTAAATGAATAAACATTCAATATCAAAGTTTCAGTGTATGCTGACATTACACATACTAAACAAAAACTAAATATATATAAAATATTCCTTATTGGTTATTAGCCATCTTACACACAACTTGCTATTTAAAACCTTTTTTTTTTTAATTTTAAAGTTTAAAGCTTTCAAAGGTTTTAAAAAGCTAGTTGCATGTGGGACAGCTGATAACTAACAAAGAATAAATATGTGATGTGCAGCAAGATGCTACAATACAGTATTATAGCAATACATAAATTGTTTAATATATGCTTCAGACTCATACTGTCATGCAGACTTACATTAAAAGAACAAAACACCCCCCATTTTAACACAATCTAAACACAAAAGACTGTACTGTTTCTGCCCTGGAGGCCATGACTGACTGCTGCATATGGAAGCTCAAAGATGTTCCCATAATATGACTCTTATTTAATTATCTTGAAAACTCTTAAGACTTACAGAAAAAGCATACGGGACATAAAATCCACACTTCAGTTTTCTCTACAACCTTGTTTCAAAATATATCTTTCTCAAACAAATACTTCACAGGATACACAGAGAAACACACGTGCATCTCTCACACACACAGTCATCACTAAACATGTCCAGTCTACATAAAAACTGACAGGACTTTCAAACGTGCCTAAAGATGAGAAAAATGCTACTTTTGTTTCTTACCCAGTGTTTTAGATTCAGAACAAATTATGTGTATCCTATTGAAGAATTATACTACAAGCCAGAATGTCATGGGTTTTATTCTCAATGTTACTAGATTTTTCAATTTACCTAATCCCTTCAGCCATACTATTGCCCTGGGGTAGACTCAGCCTCTAACAGAAATGAGTACCAGGAATCTTCCTCCAGGTAAAGGAAGACCAGTGCGTTAAGGCTGACAACCTTATTGCCATCTGTGAGCTGAATGTCTAGAAAATGTGGGAGCCTTGCCGTCTCACAACCTTATGGGCCTTGACAGCCTGTTACAGGGATAGTTGTACCTCTTCATCAGAAAGAAAGTTTTGGGTACAATAGTTACAATGACTGTGAAAGTACTGACACCAATTAACATAAATAACAAGATTTCAATTCTTGTCCTAGACAGAAAACCCAAGACTTAAGTGATCTATGATGAAATTTAATGACTGATACCTTGTAAGGAACTTCAACAAGACTGAACGTTGGCACTTCTGCTTTGTACTCAGAGGTTCTGGGTTGAAATCTCAGCCCACAGAATGTGTATCTTGACTGAGGTCTTTCACTGTTAATTAAGCTAAAACTACTGCCTCCATCATCTTTTCCAGTTCATTACTGATTAACCCTTCAACAACGGAGGACATTTAATTCCTACTGACTCCTTGGGATGGAGGATAATTAAACATTTAAAGCAGTAAATGCAACATTTCACTTAAAGTATAATAAACTGTGAAAAAATGGAGTTTTGTTTTTCTAATTTTCACACTACATTTAGAAACGTATACAGAATCAGTGTGTTGATCAACATTGCTTTAAAATTATTTTTGGCACAGTAAGCCTATAAAAATTAGGAATAATAGTATCATATTATCTTAGAAATTCAGCTGGGTGTGTCAGTCATGAACACATTCCACACAGAGTCCCACATCACATGCATCACACAAGTACACAGTCTTTGACACAACACGCCATTCCTGTGGTCTTGATTTCTTCGCAGTTGGTTGAATCATGCTTATAAAATTTCTTTCTCTTAGACAGGGAAATGTTTGTCTGACAAATGTCGACCCGGCACTTTGTGTTCTACAGCACTAGCATATTTCACAGAGAGTCCCTCAATTAACTGAATTCTGATTGACAATTGAGCTATTCTTTTCCTTGTGTTATTCCTACATATTATCATCACATTCAGAAATTTTCTATTTGTCCCTTATAGTTTTGCATATTCTCCCAGTGGATGTTCATGCTTTTCTCGATTCTGTCATTTACCACAGAATAGAGAAAAGCACAAATATCCATTTTCAATGTCAAATTCAAAATCTGATAAACCTTTGTTTTGATTCAGTTTGAAATAAATATATCCTCCACTATCATGACACAACACAGCTGGCCACTTCACTGCTCTGGAGGCTGGCCTTGGCAGCTGAAACCATACTGCATGATGCATATTTATAGAACAAAGGGGAATTAAAGTAGTACCAGTCATATAGTGAACTGTTTATCGCTTGCTACACAGCAGTCTTAACACACTTCTCAGAGTCAACGTCACGTCTCAAAGTCATAGATTCTCTACGTGTCTTCTTGAGGTTACAAACTGCAATCTAGAAGAAGCATTGGTCAGAATATGTCTCAAGCGAATCAACTTTTCATTCCATCAGTATGTAGGACAGCCCACAGTATTGATCTAATATATTTAGTTCATAAGAATTCGCCCAGCCGTGATAGATTTGTATGGTAATGAGCCCACCACTTGTTGAAGTAGACAACTTTTTCAAAGAATTTAAATGTATTACAATTGATGTGGAAAGTCCTGAGAGGGACAATGTATACACGAAATGATAGCCTGAAATTTCCTCTTTAATTTCATACCAAAAGAATGACTTTACATGAAAAACAACAGTTCAAAATATGAGCTGAGATTTAGCACTGCACTACACATACCGGGTATGGACTTTGGTGCTGAAGGGTTAATCATACCTTAATTCTGCACTATATAAAAAGACCTACAAAAAGCAACAAAAGGAAATAAGTGCAAACTTCATCAACATTTGTGGGAAAATTAGAAAGCTAGAATGAAGGTTTCAAAGAATAAATGTGAACTGAAATAGAACACAACACAACATCCTGCAGGTTTAAAAAAAAAATTCTGAAGTGTCTGGTGAAAACATACTTGTACATTTACAGAAAATAAACATTTATCAAAACACATTCTAACCTCCTGAGAGGAGTTTCCCATCAGCTAAAGCAAGTGCTCGGACATCGTGGTCATGGATGCGACGCTGCACTGACTTCACCCACTTGCTTCTGCCAGTACCAGCACCACCTCGCAGCCAAATCTTTGCAAAGCTAATGATCAATGGGTCCACTCCTTTAAAAACCAAAGAGTTCATCATCAATTTCAATATCTCTTTCATGTAATCCTTCCAGTTCTACTTCAGAATTCCATCATACGTCTGGCCACAAGATTGTCTTCACTTTCCAAGAATGTAAGGAGAAGGACAAGTGAAGAGTTCAAATGGGCATTCATGAATATGGCCATCTGGAATGTGAAATCGTGTACTACTTGGCTACATTAACTTTATATGTGGAAACTATGCCAACTAAGTTAAGAGGGGGGAGGACCAGGTTAGTGAGTGGGTCAGTGCTTTCCCTTCTGTTCCATGTAGCCAGCTGTTGCATCACCACAACTCTCTTGCCAGCTAAACAATTAACATAACTGTGTTCCAGTCCAGCAGACAGATTGATCCAAAACCTTGGCACCTCTCTACCACTCATCATAGAAGTAGATGCTCTTAATGTTCTTTGCCCTGGGAACCTCAAATTAATCATTTATCCTCAACATCCATCTGTAACAGCTATACCTTACAACCAAAGCTGAGAGCATCTTACAAATATTGGGAGTTGAATCTGTAATAGTTAATTTCATATAGTGCTATAAATTCACATTACAAAGGACTCTTTTAACTGTATTTCATTTTATTCTGAAATGTCTTTAAACCCTTTGAAATAAAGTGAGTGAAGCACTTTGTGATTTCCCCCATCTTTAATTAACCAAGTGATATCACTTTGACTGGGGGCAAGCTGTAGTGTAATTGGTTGAGGCACTATGCTACAAGATGGAAGATCACAGGTGATAAGGAAATTGGATTTTTTCAATTGATCTAATCCTTCCGGCCACACTATGACCATGGGGTTGACTCAGCCACTAAGAGAAATGAGTACCAGGAATCTTCCTGGGGGTAAAATGATGGCCAGGGGGTAAGGCTGACAACCTCACCACCATCTGTGAGCCAAGTGTATAGAAAATGTGGGAACCTCAACCTCTCACAACTTTACAGGCCTCCATGACCTGTTACAGGGATAGCTTTACCTTACCTTTTATCTCTTTGACTGGCTGACTGACTAAAAAACTCCAAAGAACAGGGTTCTTCTATAGAAGCTAATAGTCATTCAGATACTTAAGTTGTTTTCTATGGAACCATGTGCACAAGAACCCACCACTGGACCATGTTCTGAGACAGACAATTCTGTCTGCACACTGAGCCCATTTCTTTAAAGACACTTTAACATTATCCACACATCTATGATTCGGTCTTCCAAGTGAGTGCTATTTCTGTATACAATATAAAGGAGTTATTTATGTGAAAATAAACCAAATGATATAACACAATGATAACATAGGCATCACAAAGAACTGGTCACAGTGATGCCACACTTCTAAATTAAATAAGGGAGATAATTAAAACTGAAGCTTCTAAGCTTAAAGAATTGCTGGTATCAGGGTTGCAACCCTGAGACAATAAAATATAAGACACTGGAGGTAAGGCATGACGCCTCACCTTAATTACAAACACAAAAATATCAAGAGAAAACTTACCAGCACAATAAACAGAATTTTCATCTTCAGCTAAACACAGACACAAAATATCTGCCTTATGGGTCTGGAAACTTTCGATCTGTGTGCCCACATTGCCATCCCAGAAACTCATACAACCTCTGAAACAAATTCGCAAAATGTAGCAAGGCAATCACACAATACTGTAGGAAATGACACTTTTGAACTACACTCAACTCTCGATTATCCGGGATAATGGTGGGGATGGAAATCGCGATTAATCGGAAACCCGGTTAAGACAAATTTTATTAAAAGTAGTACTGTAATACTGTACTTTCATAATATGTACTATAGGCCTACCTGTATTTAAATTTATTCAACCTCGTTTTTATGTCATCTCATGGCCTATTTAATACTTTTTTTACATTACACTGAAGTATGAATTAGTTATTTCAATCATAGTGTTCAACAACATCCAACACTTTTTACGAATATTCATACTTAACACTTAAAAAAAATTTAATATTTTTGTTTGCTTGTTCGCGGCATTTGCCTTTTTACGGATATCCGTACGAAGCCTATGTAATATTAGCTTGTCACTTAATAAACNACTTGCAGTTCATCCCCTTCCCTCTCTGCTCTAACGGTATACTCTTTAGTCTGTTTTATCGTGTCTCACGGTGTTGTCGCTTGCAGATTTACTTATACTTTTTCTTCAACCCTGAAGATGGGGGCGATACGTTCCTCCGAAACGTCGGTTAACACCACATATACACGGTGCCAAATCCCAGAAGACTGCATTCTTCAAAAGTGAATGAATATTAAACAACATATAAGCCTAAAAAAAAAGCCCCGGTTAAGCCACAAACCGGTTTATCCGCCCCCGGATAATCGAGAGTTGAGTGTACTGATTAGTGCTGACATATCAGACACTGGACTGACAGTGGACATAGAGGCTATTTCCAAAAGTAAAATGCATGCTGATCATGAGTTATGGAGTTAGGTTCAAGCTACACATTAATTAACACACTGACAACTGCTAAGTATAAGCAACACAGCACAGTTTCTATCACACATTTTATCATTGTGGGAGGTACAGAACTGGCACTATCGCCCACTGTGAGCCTTGTAATTCTTATGGAGGTATAACTCCAGTCCTTCTTAACCTTCAGTACTAGACAGAAATAAGTGATGGCACACTCTACTCATCTAGGAAAAAGGCCCCAGTGCCCACGGGATTGAAGGTTGGGTGAGCTGTTCTGGATGCAGTGAAGTGAAAACATCTCTGCCACTGCCAGGAATCAAATCTCGATGCTCTAGCTGTCCAGCCCATACCCCTGTCAGTAAACTAACCAAGCTACCTGGCTCCCCTCTAGTTACCTGGAATCACCACTAATAATGGTGAAATCCTTGGTAACTGCAAGACACCACACAATGGTCTCCTTCTTTCTCTCATCCCGACCAGGTGTCATACGATGTACTGCATGCCCTGACTCTACGTTCCAGATGCGTACAGCATCAGCTGAGCCTGTCACAATCACATCGCCTGTTGCATCCCACGCCAGACACAAGATTCGACCTACAAAACGATACAAATTATTTCAACACCTGACAAGTACAAAACCTCAGGCAGTTGGGATAGACACAGAAAGCAGAGGACAGTATTCACTAGGAGGCAGCACCCGCAACATTTCACACAATGCCAAACACAGGTCAAGGTCTAAAAAATACCTTAACAATGTTTCTGTAGACTTTTTCTGTGCATGGAATAAATTAAAGTCTTTGTATAGTGTGCCTTGTAATGTGTAGTTTGATATAAAAATTAAGTCGCAGTTATAAACAGACGCATGAAATTTGTCTGAGACCAAGGGACAAGTTGACTGAGAAAGGTCCTACCAAATTACAGTAACTTTATCACATATTAAGCTTTTATGTGAGGTAGATCATGTTCCTGCAGTTGTGTTATGCAAAATATTTTTAAATAGAAGAGATAGATTTAGAAGATGGCCAATAAAACTGACCGTATTAATTACTGAGGCATATAACTGCTATCAATTTCAGACAAAACTTTATCCAATATCCTTCTATGAAGGTTAACACCATATGCAGACAAAATAACTTGGGATCATTGGTATGTGTTTCAAAACAAGAGATCAACTACTGATCAGACAGTTTATTAGAAACCCCGTTTTCATGGCAGACAACAGAAGGAAAAACATACATTAAAATTCTAGGTGCTTTTGTACTGAAAGATATGCAGATAACTCAACACAAAGGCAAGATATGAAGAACAATACAGACTGTAGATCTCAGGTTCTCACATCAGCATGACAAACAGTACTGTACTCTAGGATATAATGCTGTGCAGGACATCAAATGTCAATCAACACCAGTTCCTTGCTGGGCTTATTCTTCGGCCCTGAAAGATGAAGGCAATATGTTCCTCCTAAACATCAGCTGACTTTCAACGGACTAGACAGCATTACAACCCAGAAGACAGTACTCTTAATACATCGTGGTTTGAAAAAACTGCATGGTTAACTGTGTGCAAACAGGAAAGCCTTCATTTCATTCCTATTGTTTTCCTTCTGGTGGTAATCAGTATGGACCAGGGATAGCTGCACAGATTTAAAAGATTAAAGCGTGAAAAAATATTAATACTCCTCAGCACACATTCACACTGCTGTAAAACTTTATATACTTGGCACAGCTAACATCCAGCATTAACTTGACAAGGGCTGCAACGTTACTGTCACGAGACACAATGACCTAGTGGATGAAAACCCACATGTGTTCTACACAAAAGCAGAGACTATAAAATTCTATGGTGTTCATGGGTTAGTGTTGCAAGGACAGAGATAGATTAATCCCTCAATCGAAGAATCTTCTCAGATTTGCTTTCTCACACAGCTGAACTGAAGAGCATTTTAGAAGATCACATGTACAATAATACAGTGGCCACAAAAAAAGCAAGAATCACATACCATTAGACTGCATATGCCAAATATATATTAATGAAATGTGCAGGAATTCAACAGGTATTATTACTGCAAGAGACTTGGAGAAGTTAAAATCATCAACAAACAACTTGGAAACACACTGCTGCCAACAACCGGTATCTAATGGGAATGCAAACAGCACAAAGCCTCATCTAGCAAGAAAAAGAGCCAAGGAACATTCCAAAAATAACAGATTTAAAAGCAAAGGAAGCGTGTGACATCATTATGCATCAAACAAATGAAAGATCTGAAAATTCTAGCACACTTTCAGCATTCACAGTAACAGATCCCAATCAGTTTCAATGTTGCAGGCAGACTTTTCCAGAGGTTTCAGATCATGACAGCTACTTACATTACACTGAACAAGAAGCCAGGAACTGCGGTATGCGCAACAAGTATTAATGAACAATATTCTGCTGCTGGCGCTTTCACAAAACTACTTCTTGCTAATGAACACAATGATACTCTTTCTAAGAAACAAAAGTTCTATAAATTGTCTTTGTGACCCCAGTACCCAATGATGAATGCAAATAGTGCTTCAGCACTCTCAGTTGCATTAAGACAGCACTGGCTGTTCTCACAGTGCATAAGGACTATAATTCCAAAATACCAGGATTCAATCACAAAACGACTGAGAAATGTGGGCACCAGAAAACCAGAGAGGAGGCCATCATTAGAAATACACATAATGTAAACATAATGTAAACCTGTTACTGGGTAACAACTTGGAAATAAACAACAAAACAACATCCTCTGCTAGACGATGGATTCTTAATAAGCAAGTACATGCAACCGTTACTGAGTAACACCTTCGCAAACAAACAGGTTCCCATGGAAACGATTATAGCATAACAACGAACAATAGTTTTTAAGCAGTCCGTGCAGAGATGTTATATGAACTGGAGCAAGAAGAAGAAAAGACCAGTTCGTGCAGTTGAATATCCCCACTGTTAGAAGCTGTCATCAGGGAATTACTATTGAAGACAATGCAAGCTGGAAAAGACTTAGCATGTGCTCCAGTGCTGGTGCTGTAATTAAGTGTAGTCACAAGTCATGTGATAAAGTGGCCAGTAAATCCAATCCCCAATCCAAACCCCATCTACAGTCATAGCCATACACGTGACAATATTCAGATGAGCAAACTTTCATGATGCATTTAATTCTATTAAAATGGCTCTGCTTTTTCAAGTTTACATTTTAAGAGATATCCACCTATTCCATACATATTAAAGCATGTTTAGTGTGATCACAAATCTGAACTACAACAAAGCATGCTTATCTACATGTTCATATGAGAATTACATGGGCCACTAACCTACGACACATGGTCATTTGTAGACTGTAGCATCTACAGAGGGTTGGAGACAAAGTTTGCAGTGCCCATGTAGAAAGTGGTCATAAGAGAAATAGAGACAATATGGTGAAATGTACAGTGTATAAGTAACTAGCCTAAAGATTCTCAGAATTACTGGGATTTTGGACTTCTTTCATCATCCAGTATTCTAGAAACTAGAAAACATAATGATGTTTCAGGAACTGGATCTGTTTCCGTACACAAATGGGGTGGGGAGGGGGAGATACCTACTACGTTGGGTTCCTTAGAAAGGGCTAACTTCAATCACTGGACAACCTGTCAGATTCACACAGCTATTTAATCCCTTCAGACCAGCATAATTCGGCAGGAGATAACAAGAAAATACGCAATAAAAATTGTGATAGAGAATGCATATGCATGGAACTACAATAGAAAAGGAGGTAGAAATTTTTGCTACAAACCTAGCCAACAAAACGAAGTGCATAAGCACCAATGAAAATAAATGAAAAAATTTGTGAAGACATGTAGTAACTACCACTAGCGCCATCTGTGGAGTAAAACTTGAACACTTGAGACTAAAATCTTATGAAAACCCATGAAGAACCTGTCATATCATACAGATCTTCTTTGTGATTTAGAATCCTCACTGCTGATGAGGGGGATCCAGACAGAAGAAAGGTCCAAATTGGGTTAGCTGATTCGATTGGTTAAAGGAAAGATATGTGGAATGTAGCCAGTGAGGACCAGTATATGACAGAAACAGTGCATTTTAGGTTCACAGCCTCCCTGCTGGAACATTTATTAGCATCAGTCTGTCAAGCCATCTACACATATCAACCCCACAGGAGAGATATATTCATATCATGAGAAGAGGTTAAGTTGTAAGTAACAGAGAGTGGACACCCTTTAGTTAAAAGTTATTTCTGCATAAAATGTGCCTAACGTTGATAAAACAAAAGGGTATTGTGCACAATAAGTTAACTCTTTAAGAAACATTTATATAAGAACACAAACATACCAACCATTTCCTTAAATATGGGAACTGAAGAAGGATAAATCTTATTCGGTCATGGTCCAATCCATTCACACGATCATGACCTGCCACTGATATTTAAAATGGTCTGAAACTAAAGATGCTCTATCATCACTGCTTTAGAATGCATAACTAGGAAGGTCAAGCAAATCCAGGACAGCTTCTGGTCTAAGCCGAAATGTGGTGAAGTTCAAATATTAAGAGCAAATTAAATTTGGTGACTGCACAATACCATTCAGTTCAGATCTTTTGCATTTCCACCTGCTATCCGAAAACATAAAGACTACAATATACAAAATTGCAATTTTTCCTGTAGTTCTGTATGCATCTCAAACCTCGTATCTCATACTACGAGGCTCGTCCACAAAGTAAATTTCCTTGGGGCCGTTTGCAGAAATAAAACACAATTTCATGGAAATATTTATTGCAACAGATACAGCAAGTGTTCAGCTATTTTTCAACATAATCGCCACCAGAATTGAGACATCTGTCATACTGTGGGACCAATTTTTGAATACCTGTGTCGTAGAAGTCTGCCACATGGGATTGGAACCACTGTGTGACAACCATCTCTGCCTCTCTGTCATTCTCAAAACGCTGATGCTCACCGGAAAGGAATTTCTTGAGATGTAGGAAAAGATGGAAATCATTGGGAGCAAGGCCGGGCTGTAGGGTGGATGATTAAACACCTTCCAGATGAACTCCTGCAGGAGACTTGCTGTCCGTCGAGTCGTGTGCGGCCTAGCGTTATCGTGCAGGAAGACAATACTGGCACTAAGCATCCCGCGCCGCTTGTTCTGAATGGTCCATCGCAATTTCTGCAGTGTTTCACAGTAACGCTCAGCATTCACCATCTCACCTCTGGTCAGGAAGTCGACGTGGAGATCGCCCTGTCTGTCCCAGAATATCGTGCTCATCACTTTCTGCGCCGACGTCTGCTTGAATTTTGTCTTACAGGGAGATCCACTGTGATGCCAATGCATTGACTGCTGCTTGGTTTCCAGGGTAATGTGTGCAATCCATGTTTCATCACCTGTGATGATCTGTTCCAGAAACTCGTCACCGTCATCATGGTACCACTGCAGAAATGTCACTGCTGACTCCATGCGCTTTGTTTTGTGTTCTGGTGTCAGTTGCTTCGGCACCCACCTGGCGCACAATTTCCTGAACAACAGGTGCTCCATGACAATTTCGTGCAACAAGGAGCAAGAAATCTGCAGGACATGACTGCTGAGTTCCGTAATTGTGATGCGATGATTCTCCATAATGTGTTCCCGCACAAGCTCCACCAGGTCATCTGTAATGATGGATGGCCGCCCACTGCGCTTTTCATCATGCACACTTTGTCGACCTGCTGAAAACTGTCTACACCAGTGACGCACCATCTGCTTGCTCATGATGTTAGGCCCATAGACCTGGCACAGTTGATGATGAATTTTGATCGGTGCTATGCTCTGTGCATTCAAAAACTTTATCACTGACCGCACTTCACAGTCGGCAGGAGCTGGAATAAGAGCCTCCATCTTCAACAGCTGCAACGATGCTACTGTGCGAATGCGGGAAATTCTGTTAATGTATTCGCCATGCTACGTCATTGCTCTATCATATACGCGCAGTCACTTCACACAGTATAGGGTTTGCCAGCTGTGGGACAAGTGGGAAACTTACTTTGTGGACGTGCTACGTATGAGAAGAACATTGGCTGACAGTGTTTAGGAACACGATGCTGAAGGGAATATGAGGAATAATAAGAGGTTAGAGAAAACCGCAAAAGATGGAAATTATAATTTGGACTTCCCGTCAAATATTTTTGGAATGATCAAGTCAAGTGGATTGAGACTGACAGGGCATGTAGCACACATGGGAGAGGAATATATACAGAGTTGTGGTAGGAAAATGTAAAGAGACCACTAGGAACACCTAGACGAAGACAGGATAATATTAAAATATGTCTTAATGAAACATGATGAGGGTGTGGACTGGATTCATCTGGCTCTGGGCAGATACCAGTATCAAGTTCCTGTAAACACGGTAATGAACATTCAGGTTCCATAAAATGATATGAATTTCTACAGTGGCTGTGAAACTGGTGGCTTCTCAAGGAGGACTCAGCTCCATGGATAGGTCAAAAAAAGAACAAAAAAGAAACAAACAAAAAGAACGTTCTGGATACTATGAAACATCTGAACTTATAACAAATACGGCAACAATGTATGTAACTCACCCTTGAAATGGAGGTAGTGCATTCTTCTGAGATATCAGTGAGAACAGATGTGTCACAGCCCAGAAGACAGTGATTTTAAGACTATTGTAACATGTATAGCTAAGCAACGGCTCGGTAAACACATTTCCTAGGTTACGCAGTCAACTACAGAACAGCTTCGGTTACTAGGGTTCTGATATGCACAGTGTAACTTTAACTGATTAAAAGCCGATATCAATGACAATGAACCTCCAAAGCACAGAAACAGCAAAGAATGCGGTAACTCTACTGCTGAAGGAGGTGATCTCCATACAGTTCGACCAGAATCTATCTCAGGGAGAGAACTGACCAACAGAAGACAAACAGAAGTCAGAGGAAGTCAGAAGTGAAGTCTTTAGTTTATGTGGTGTAGTTACCAGTAACCTCTACGGTGTTATCATTGTTCATAGTTACAGTAAGATTGTGTTACAACTAATTGTAGTTCTGCCTGGTGAATATCCAATAAATCGATTCATGAATCCAGAACCCATTAATCACTTGTCCTGTTAGCAGGATATGTGACACTATCTTTGTGTAATGGGCCCTGTTTTGTGTCCTGCATGGGAAGGGAGATATGGCCAGTCACGGAAACAGGAGTTTCAGTGTTTTAGATTTTAAACCAAAAGCAGACTAACCCTAAACAGAGCACTACACTAACCTTCCTGTTTATCCAGAACCTTCTCATATATTAATCCATCATCAGTGACTGTGAAAATATTGATGTATCCATCTTCAGTACCAGCCTGTAAGTAAAGCATAATCAAGAATATTTAATATACGGTCAACACAAACACAAGTACATTCAAAAAATAATTTTTAAGGAATAAAATTTTTTACAAAATTTAGAGTAGGATCAACAGAAACACAAATAAAAAAAGCCTGACATTCTTAACAGGAGCTCCAGGCAATATGCACCCCACATGACATTTCTTGGAAACTTTCTTAATCAACTGATGAAATGATTTCACATGGTTATCAATCTCAGTCTGCAAGGGTGTGACACAGAGACCTCCCCATGAGCCAATGTTCCAAAACAATGAGTTCATGGTTTAGGGCTTCCATGGCCAATTCACAATCCGTGAATTGCTTATATCCTGTTCAAATATCTTACACAGTGTTTTCTTAAACCAATAAATTGCTCACTTAAAAAAAACAATATGCTTCTGAGTTGATATTAGTGTAACTTACACATAATTTTAATCAAATTGACTTAAAATAGTTCTTTAATACAAAAGCTAATTCTTCATATTAATTATTACATCAACATGCAAAAGCACCTGTTCTTTGCCCAGATTTTTCTTAAAACTGACTGTACCGAAATAATGAAATTACCTATCATTCACTACAGTAGCACCTCACAAAGCCTTTAGGTGATATTTATCTAAACTGCTTTACTGTAAACAAGATGGAAAGAAGGGGGAGAAGAATGATGATAGAATGGCCAAATAAAATGGATGGGAAAGAACATAGGAGAGAGCAGATAAAGGTGTGAAAAGAAAAAAGAAGGGAAGAAAGGTGGTGAAAAAGAAGNAGTTTTGTGAGGAATTTGATGTTAGCACGTTGTTCTGCATTAGCACTCAGCATTATTCCGACGGAGCTCAGAAACACGATCCGCTTCTAACAATGGTCGCGGCCAGACTAACCGATGCACGTGAATGAAACTTTGTGTGACGGTAGAGGGAAGTCCAAGGGTCAATGCCCTACCCTCCTCTTCGTCAATGACGTGGCCGGAAATGAGTCATAAAAGTAATCCGGGTTCTTTATTGCCACACCAGGTATACAAGAAATTATTTACCAGAACATACTAGACCTGTGTGTGCATTAAGAAGTCATATCGAGGTGACAAAATATCGCAAAATTCTCAAGTCCATGTGTTTGTATGGTTTCATCTCTTCATTGGCATTTAAAAGTTAATGTTATAATTAAGCTAAACAGTAACAAATTAAGTGATTTTCCTGCTGGCATTACACCAGTGTATACACAACCCATACTTACTGCAAGACATGTGTTATTATGGTTGCTTCCAAGACACCAACAGGGGCCAGCTGTCACAGGGATATCAAACTGCAATATATATTCAGAATACTCGCTCAAATTATCAAAACAGTGAAAATATCAAACTGCACTACTATCAGCATGTATAATTTTGTGCAAGCACCTCGCTACAATCCAAACACAATGATACTGTTCACAGTGTGGCATCTAATGAAGCACTTATTGACTGATTAATTTCAAACCGTACTCAAACAGGAGACATTCCGTTTTACATGTGACTACATAAAACATAAAAAAGTAAAACAGGACATGCTCCGCTGAAAAATGGGATTGGCAAATAGTCAGATTTGCGAAAGGTGCTTAGCAAAAGGTGAACCAGCCACACAAAACCTATGTGACTGTGAGGTCACAATGTACTTAAGATTTTGTCATCTGGGCCATTACTTTATGAAGCCAGACAAGTATCATGGCACCCCTGTAAGATAGTGCACTTAATTCAAAGCGTAGGATTGTTGAAGGGGTGAAATATGGGGTGGATGCACAACAGATCAGTGAAGGTCATGGTGCATGGGCTAGTCTAGGCCTACCACTTATTCATTCAACAGGACATGCTGGAAGTGTCCACTGTTTGGAATACAGGCATCAAGCCTCCTGATCAGTTTCAAGAGACATGTGCAAGGGTTTCCACTATGATGTTGCTTGCATATGATTTTAAATGGAACACTCTGCACAATATGATGCTTGAATTTTCGAAGCTAGCATACTTCAGTCAACATAGAAAACCGCGATACAGGCTGGAGGACCAAAGAACCAATTCCCAGTAGACACAGAGGACATTTTGCATAGGATGTAGACCAGCTCTGGGGCCTGACCAGCCTCCTATCCAGTGGGTACTGGAAGTCATTCCTCAGGGGTAAAGCAGCTAGACCATGGGACTGACAACTTACCAACATCTAGTGGTGAAGTTAAGAATGTGTGAACCTCTACCTCCACTAACCCATAGGTCTTCATAGTGTGGTGCACAATTCACATACCATCTCTTACAATACCTCAAATATATTCACACAATAGGCCAATCTACAATATTCAATTACCATTCAATGTTTCCCCCCAAAACAGAAGATGCAACAGGATATCACCAATCCAATCACCACTTTAGAAAGCACAAGACCTTCAACACATTATACCTATTCCTCTTGCATTTCATCTAACAATATGTGTTCTGAAGGGCATAAGACTTCTACCATGAAGACAGATGCTGTACATTCATCCAAAACGTATTACCAGACTACATGGTTTCTACTTACTTATGGTTTATTTAATGATGCTTTCAACAGCTCACTTTATAGAGCACTAACAAGATGATTAGTAAAGGATGAAGTGGTAAGGGTGGAGAAGGAAACAGTCAAGGCATAATTTGAGATACTATCCCAACANTTGCAGAGAAATTACATGTCAAATCAACACACCAGCTGATACAACCCACTCACAGAATCTGAGTAATGCAGTTTTCCTTAACTTTTCCGGCACTCTCATTCACTAAAATTTTTATAACTTTTGTCCCAATTATGATAGCTCTTTCTGGTATCAATCAACAATTCATAAGCATGGCTTTCATTTGGCTTGTCATGTTTCATGACACATCAAAATTTTGACTTTGACATTTGATCTCTGACCTTAACTCATGGATAACATGCAACCAGATTGATGCAAATTTCTCCCCAAACACTTTGTAATCACTTAAGTACACTTTTGAAAAGCTTCATGATGCGATATGAATGCACTGATGAGATACATACATGTTTACAGCTACTGGCTACATGCACACAGCTGCTGCTCACTTGGATTAAAGATTACAGCAAATTACACAGGAACTACAACATTAATGCAAAAGTAAAAACAAAACCAGGCAGGCTTACTCGCATTCATTAAAACATTAAAATTAGTTCTTCATTTAAGTAAGAAATTATATTATTAGCAGCAGACATTTTCAATCTATGAAGTCTAATTTGCACAAGATTCCTCTTCGATATCAAGCAAATGTTATATGAATTTCAGTTGTAACATATGCAAGCCACTGCTGTCCGACACAAACGCAAGTTAACATGTCCCCCAATATCTTACACCTGATACTCTCATCTTGCAAGCGTACTACAATGAATCCATTATCCACTGTTCTCATGATATTATCTTCTTCCTTTTTGGTCCCTGTAAATCGCCCATATAACCAATTTGTAATTATATCACATGCATCCTTATTCAAAGTGTCATTTTCTCATGTTAGTCCTTAAGAATTCTTGCTCCTAAGTCAATTATCAGGGATGACTGTTCCTGAGAAAAAAAAGGGTCTGCTGACTTTTATAGTTGTTGAAGTTTTCCTTTTCATTTATGCCATACTATAAGCTTGAAGAAATACCTGGTTGTTGCCAATACTTTCAGGAAATTTGCAGTAGTTTTCTTATATCTGTCACAGATTCTTAATCCTTTTTGAATACTAGGAACCATTTTATCATCCATTCCAACACAGGTCTCTGAGTTCTCTTGCAGCTTTCAATGTGACATTCAAAAGATTATAGGACTGTTTTAAAACATCAAGTTCTTTGACACTTGTTGCATTTGCAGTCATTTCAAACTTGATAAAAGGTATCCCCTTAACAGGTCATGAAGGCCCATAGGGTTGTGATACGTTGAGGCTCAAGAATAAAAATTAATTTAACACTTGACCAAATAACCAGTTATAAAGTGACAGGCTGGAAGGGTCAAGACGCCCTGCAACATATCCCTACCGATGTCAACATGAGCCACAGTGCCTAATAAGACCACTATTGGGCATAAAATTATATCTTCTCTTTGCTTCCATGTCCCATCAGGACACTTTCAAAATATGTACTGCAATGATTGCTAAGTGTTATGGGAAAAGCTTGTATATATATTTGGCTACATATTTTTCTTACACTAAGGTCAAAGATCAAAGTCAAAATCTTAATATGACCTAAAATACAGTGAGTGGCCTACCAAACAAAAGCCCCACATAAGAGCTTTTAAATTAACACAAGAATGAGCCCTCTATCTTAATTACAACCAGAGTTATACTCACTTTAATGAATCAGAAAAAGGGAAAATTCAGGGAAAAATTAAAATTTCAAAATGTTATATCTCTGCAGTTGATACATATAAGTAGTGGCCAAGTCATAGCTCAAGCAGTTAGTTGTTGGCTTCCCATCGCGGCAGCCTGGGTTCGATCCCAGGTATGGTCAAGTGGGATTTGTGGTGGACAAAGTGGCGCTGGGGCGGGTTTTCTCCGAGTACTTCAGTTTCCCTTGCCAATCTTCATTCCACCAAATTCTCCATCATCATAATCACCTGGGGCAGGTATAACAGGCCAATCAGTGGCCGCCATGCCAAGTGGACCCAGCTGTACTCCACCCCCTACTAAGTGAATTAAAAATTAGATACAAGTATCTTAAATTCCATATATACTACTTCCTAAGACAACCCAAGAAACTTGCTAAATTGTATTACAATCAGAGACAGTCATGATAGTTTTGCCAGTAAACTGTGATGATTTGATGTGGAAGAATCCTACAATATGTATCTTCACTGCTGCAGAAACCTCAAATCTCAGGACATAAAACTCTTAAACCACTGTTTAAAAAAGTACCATTACCTTGTTTGAGAGTGTCTGCAAGTTGTATTCTGTAACTGTTCCCTGAAGGCCAGCACTGAATAAGCGCTGTCCACACCATGCTACTGCTTCGACCGAACTGTTTCCCCTCCCTGGTATGGTTCGTTCAATGTGAGGAGTGCAGGCAAGATTCCAGACTTCTACTGAGCTATCAGATCTGTCACAGTCAATGGTGACACAAACAAAACATCATACACAGAGGCTTCCATGGCTGCAATTTTTGTTAAGAGCCTTGAAGCCTGAAATTCATCTAAATAAGATTAAAAATTCATATAATACCTCATTGAAACACAATTCATCTTCATTACAAAGGCCAACTGGTTAATGTTATATAAGGAAATAATCTCCAAATGTTCTGAAACTCACATAAAACACACACAAAAAAATATGCTATGGGAGAATGCACAGGTTTTTTATGTTTTAAAATGGCAATGTGAAAGACTTTTGAAAACTTAATTATTTAAGGTTTAATTTATACTGACTAGTATTCAACAAAAACACAATAACTGACACTGGCCATGCAAGCTTTACACTTGAATGGCCCAGGTTTGATCCCGGGTCCAGTGAAGTGGGACCTATGGCAGACAATGAAGCACTCGGCCTACCAATTTTCGTTCCACCACATATTCTACAAAATTCACAAAATATTAACCCATTTAGAAAACACACAGAACGTGAAAATGTGTGGGGCATCTTTCGCATACTTCACTACCTATAAATCACCAGCGATCCGAGGAGTATGAAGAAACCGGACAGACCTGAGAAGGTACTCTTATAGCTTGATAAGCCAACTATTTCATTCCTCCATTAACTATACAGTTCCATAGGGAAGAATTTTTGTGATGCTGTCCAATTCGATAATGACAACATTCATTTCTGGTAACCGGTACTGTATTGAACTAATATTACAACCTTTATGATTTTATACATTTTGATATTGTTGTTTCATTTTCGATCACTTTGATAAAGGCTGGGGGTAATTCTAGCGCAATTAAAGGTTAGGGCCATTACACACCTGGATAAGGCTAGTTGCTTTCGAGTAGATTCATATGCCATACAATGTATTGCTCTTGGTTCTAAGTCGTAAAATCTCACATTGTGTACCCTGCAGGTAGACATTCTAATACCACGATCACGACCTTAACACAATTACATACAAAACACAGGAACAAGCACCAACACCCATCCGAAAGCATCCGAATGCCCGTGAACCCGTGAAACTCTCTTCTTATTGGTAACATGGCCGCCATGACACCACGGTGCAATACTCCTGCCATCTCTAGGCATTGTTAATAACTAAATGGAATAGACGGCCGCCAGAGATCCCAGAGACGAGAGCACAAACGGTAAGAAGGTATGCTAACATATCACCTCCATTTGGGTTCATCATCACCAGTTAGGTACTGGGTAGAATAATATGGCGAAAATAATAACATATCTTATAGATATATAATGAATACTGAAAATTTGGAATCTTTTCATATTCCAGTTCAGTAATGTAAAGGATTATATGGCAAAAATAATAACACATCTTAGAAAAAATGATCACTGAAAATCTCCTATCTATTCATATTCCAGTTCAGTAAGAGAAAGATTATATGGCAAAAATAATAACATACCTTAGAAAAATATAATGGATTCTGAAAATCTGGTATCTATACGTATTCCAGTTTAGTAATGGAAATGATTATATGGCAAAAATAATATCTTACAAAAATATATCATGAATACTGAAAATCTGGTATCTATTCATATTCCAGTTCAGTAATGGAAATGATTATATGGCAAAGATAATAACATATCTTAAAGAAATATGATTACTGAAAATCTGGTATCCATTCATATTCCAGTTCAGTAATGGAAAAATGGATTCCTACTAGGCATCCAGCACATAATAGACCAAGATCATTAATTAATATTGAAGTTAGAATATTCCTCCAATTAGTGAAATGAATTTAAGAGTAGAAATCTTTTTAAGCAAATCTAAATTGTTTCATGCTATGAGCTAATTTTTTATGCTAGATGGAAGATTATTAAAAACCCTGATTCCAAAATAGTATGTCCCTTTTTTAAATATTGTTAAATTACATACTGGATAAAGGAATTTGTTATTGTGTCTTGTATTAATGCTATGAATCACAGAGTTAGATTTAATTTGTTCTGTTTTTAATCATAAACAGTAAGAGAGAAACTTTTTTCATTTCTGCTGAAGTGACATCCACCCACTTCAACACCTTATAACTTCTGTCATACTCTTCACGGTGCCAGAGATAGTATCTGTTAGTTTCCTGACATAACATGTCAAAGAAACTATCTCCAAAAAACAGTTCTGCTACTTCAGACACTTGCGTTGGGTCCGATGGAATTTGTTTCACCCCCGGATTTCCAGTATATTGTACCAAAGCAGGCGTTTTGTCTACTTTTCCCCATGTGGCTGTCCCCGCAATGTTACTACCCGCATTTTCGTCAGAGCTACTGTCACTTTTACTGTCCCTGGCCACTATTCTTTGTTGTCACCTGTCACTGCCACTGTCTGAGTCACTATCCCTACACGTCTCACAAGGCACATCAGATAGCTCATCGGAGAATAAGTAAGATATTTCTTGTTCTCTGAGAGATTGCTTTGTCTTCAATCGCTTTCATCCTTGATCCATATTGCACTACTAACATATTGCCTGGTACAGACAGCTTGAAGACGAACAAAGGCATTTTCCTTTGGAGTGGGATAGGAAGACAGTGAGGTCATGTTACTGACTACTAATCAAACATTCGGGAGGTCTATTATGCACCAGTTATGCATCTGTGTGGCGCCAGAGCAAGGTATAGTGTGTTGCAACATAACGTGTCCTAAAATCATGATATCATGTGACCGGTCTGCCACGTTTAAAAGTGAAAAGCATGATATCATGCGACCTGCCTTTAATGTGACTTATTAGTGTTTACATATTTTATTAATCTAATTTGTTATTATGGGTATATCCCTTCAGTCAGTGAATTATTTTGGCCACATTATTGTGTTCAGCATTGATCTTATGCACATAAATATATAAACATCAGATTTTCAAGGTTCATTATATTCCTTCAGTTATTTTATTATGTTGACCATATTATTGTTTTCAGCATTGAACTTGTGAACATTTATATATTTAAGATTTTCAAGGTTCATTATATTGCTTCAGATATTTTATTATGCTGGCCATATTATTGTGTTCAGCATTGAACTTGTGAACATTTATACA
>NW_019720732.1:9437-44800 GCF_002891405.2 Cryptotermes secundus | reverse complement strand
TACTTACCATGATCAAAGGGTACAACATCTGGAACCAGGCGACCATGCTCAGCGTATGGTTTTGTGCCACTGGATAAAAGCTCATCCCGAATTGTTAAGCGTCATTTTATTCAGTGATGAGGCGTGTTTTACCCTGGACGGTGTAAATAATTTACGAAATGTGCATACGTGGTCCCATAATAATCCACATGAGATAATGGAAACGAAATTCCAAAAGAGATTTTCCGTGAATGTACGTTTAATACAGTTATGTAGTCTGTTTATACCAGTATGCGCACTCAGCCATGTTACGTCAGTGCTTGCCAGTCATGTCATGGAAATCTAAAGACAATTATGATATGGCGAGCGAGTATTTTGTACTTCAATTTTATGGCTTCATGTCACTCACAAGTTACTTTGATGTTACGTACATTATTAACATTACAGAAACCACATATTCCTGCCAGTTTTAATATGTATTTTGTAATCAACAAGTGTGTAACACCGGTCAAAGTTTCACACTTCGCTGGCCATTATCTCCGTAACCGTTCGACTTTGGACATAGGTGTTTTGGGTTATATCGGCATACTTTAACATAAGGAACACCCTCCCAAAGTTTGGCACATTCCTCCTGGGACACCCTGTATATTTAAGATTTTCAAGGTTCATTATATTGCTTCAGATATTTTATTATGCTGGCCATATTATTGTGTTCAGCATTGAACTTGTGAACATTTATATACTTAAGATGTTCAAGGTTCATTATATTACTTCAGATATTTTATTATGCTGGCAGTCTGCTTTTACCAGTTCTCACGGTCTCTTAGCTTGCAGATTTCTTATATTTTTTCTTCTACCCTGAAGGTGGAGGCGATATGTTCCTCCGAAACGTCGGTTAACACCACATATACACGGTGCCAAATCCCAGAAGACTGCTTTCTTCATAGTCACCTCTGTGAAAGCCTCAAATCTTACAACATAGCTAATATTTCTACCACATTTATTCACAGCAATATAAAACAGGGCATATTTTACTACTGACTTGTTATTCATAACCTCTTCATTAAAGACTGTAAGATTTAGCATGTCACTAAAAATTACAATGTTAACAAAAGATGAGTTTGCAGTAATAAACTCTTAATACTTCAGTGATTTTTTTTCAAAATAGACTCATAACACAGTTTGTTGCCCATAGCAACCAGACAGTTGTTGACATACAACCATTATGCATAATAATAGTCTATGTGAACTTCTTCATGTAACAGAGTAAAATTTATTTATATACATATTGAAATAATTTTCTTATCCTTTGTTTCAAGTAAGTTCATGTTTATAGATGTAGTTAATGAACATGCAAGCAATTGCATGCTTATTCCTTCATTGCATGTTCTGTATCACAGCACGCATGCATGCCATTCATTTCTACTCTATCTGCCATGAGCAAAATGGTACACAATATCACTTTGTTGTAGATGTATCATTATTTCTTTTCTTCTGTATCATTATTTAATTTTCTGCAGTATTCAACTGGCAGAAACTGGCATATAAGAGCAGAATGAATTCCATTAGAACTACTAGTTACAAGTTGTTCAGCAAGTTAGATTTTTCCTTAACAAGTCCATAAATTATCAGTCTTGAACTTATGGCTAGAAGAGAAACAGTATGAAAAATAAAATAATATAATTAATTTATAATAATTACTAAAAATATATGATTTGTATTCTAAAAGTGTATAAAATTCTTTTATTAGGTTGTGAACCATAGGATGGCAGGTAAGAAAAGTCAAGTTGTCCAGCTGCAGTTAGAGGTGAATACAGAAGAACAATGGAAAAAACTACTGGAAAAAGATGGTCTTACAGGTAAGCATCATGACAAACCTAGTAAATTTGGTAACATGATGGCTTTTCTAAAGTAAATTCAGGAAATTTTGGTGGTTATATATTGTTATACTTTCAAGAAGTCCCTTACAAATTCCGTGCAAGGTTTATTAATTGGTACTTCAGTGTATCTTGTGATCATTCTTGTGTGCATGTATGTTGGTTCAAAAACTAATTCCTTTACAAAGCATGAATTATTTTATTCTCACTCGCTTCTTAAGGTATTTCATCTGAGGAACTTTTAAAATATAACTGTTAAAGGTATTTAAAAACCTTTCACTGAAAAAATTGTAAAATATATTTATAAACACTTCGAAGACAGACTGTCCATCATAGCCATGGACAGCCAAAGTCTCTTTGTCCTTTAGTGTAACATTCATAAAGTATTCTAAAACATATCCCAAAAGACGGAATTCTTTACCACAAGAAATTTTCATATAATTTTCGTGTGAAGAAATTACATTCATACTTGCTGCACATTGCAGTGGTTGATGTGTATTCAGAATGGTGTGGTCCATGTCTTGGGATGATTGGGACATTGAAGAAAATAAAACTGGAGGTTGGAGGAGATTTCTTAACATTTGCCATTGTAAGTATGCATCCTTCCATTTTCTAAACACTTCTGAGATTAGCCATACAGAAGTTTTGAGTTTTTTGTGGCAGTGACTNTCCACTTTCGTACAAAGAAGTGTACCTTTGTCTAAGGGGATTTCTACAATCTGTGTCCCCAAGCTCAACAAACTGGGATCGATTTGACAAATAAGATTTAAACAGATCTGACTCACCTCTATGCCATATGAATATAATTTAATAATATATCATGATTTATCACATCATATGCCCTTGTTAAATCAAAGAATAATCCTATGACATGAATTCCTTTATCTAGTGCCTCCTGTATACTTTCAATAAAAGTCTGACTTGCTGTGTCTGTTGATTTCTTTTTCCTAAAGCCATTCTGGGCTTCTGTTATTACATTATTTTCCACTAAAAAAGGTATTAACCTATTATACATTATTTTTTCTAGCACTTCGGAAAATTCTGATAGAATTGATATAGGTCTATAATTTTTGACATCATGAATGTCCCCATTTTTATACATAGGTATTACTTTTGCTATTTTCAGTCTGTCTGGGAAAGTACCTGAACTTAATGAGGCATTATAAATATGAACAAGTTGTTTTTCAATATATTTTATACATTGTTTCACTAGATATTCTGGAATTTCATCATAACCGACTGAAAGTTTGCCTTTTAAACTTTTTGTTACACATCCTATTTCATCTTCAGTAACTGGACAAAGAAACACTGTTTTTGGACAGAAATTTATCCTTTGTTTCAGCACCTGTGCAAAATTCCCATTTTTACTACTATTTCGATTCACGTGATCATCAATTATTTCGACAAAGTATTTGTTTAACATATCTGCCCTTCTTGGTGATCTGATATTATATTAGTTCCAACATGTAATTCAATTCTTTTAACATGTTTCAAAGATTTTCCAACTACTTTATTTAATACATGCCACATAGCTTTTGTTTTATTTTTAGCCTTTAAAACATACTTATCATTATCTATTCTTTTAGCTTCTTTGAGGATTCTCTTATAAATGAAATGATATCTATTTATGTAGTCCTGCATATTGCTTGAAAGATTATTATGTCTTTTAAAACCATTTAGCAATCTCATCCTTTTATATGAGATTCGTATTCCATGGGTAATTCAACTTTTCTTTCTTAAGTTACTACAATAAACAGTTTTTAGTGGAAATGCTGTATTAAAATGATAAAGGATCGTGTCCATAAATGTGTTAAAGCGTGAGTTAATGTCTGAGAAATAAAGACTCTCCTGCAATAATTATTTTTGCAATAAATAGTTAAACTCTTCAATATTTCCTTTGATATACTGTCTTTTTCTGATCTTTATGAGTCCTCTATTTGGACTATTAACATGTATCTTTAGCATTTGTGCCAAGTGATCTGAATAACCCAGATCCAAAACCATTGATGAACATTCATAAGCCTGCTTGTTTGTTACAATAACGTCTATCAGTGTTGAAGATTCCATTGTGATTCTGGTGGGAGATGTTACTGTATTGACCAAATTATACAGCAGCAGCAAGTTTTTTAATTCACGTGAGCTTGCACTATCTTCCATAACATTTATATTCCATTCTCCACATAAAATGATAGCACTTTTTGAAATATTATTTCCAATCTCTTTTAGAAATATTCAAAAGTCACCATCAGATGATCTATAAATACACAATAGAACTATTTTATAATCCACTAATTCCACTATGGACATTTCAAAATCTTTTTCCTTACATAATTCTTGCACGCAATTTTGTTCCTTAGTTCATACCCTATCTTTTACATATATTGGCTTACTCTTCAAACCTGAAGATGAAGGCAACATGTTTCTCCAAATGTCAGTTGATTTTCACAAGACTATACGGTATTATAACCCAAAGACAGAATTCTTCAGTTATGATTCATATTCTTTGCCCCCAAAAAGAGACACATTTCAAACCCCAAAACATAAGTGACCAAATTATTGGTATCCTGAGTATCCTGGTCTTCATCATTCTGAAAAGTATGTAGGATCATAACAGTTTTTTAACTGAATACTGACAATCATTTCCAGAATTTATTCTTTTCCTGATTTTATCATTAAATTTATATTTTTTTTATTGATGTTCCAAAATTCTGAAACTAACATACTGTAACTGTATATGATATCCTGACCAATACTTTTCATTGTTTTCCTCAGTACTTCCAGGCAAGTGTTATGTTAACTCAAATTAGGCCAAAACAACTTCCTTCTATTTCCTTTCCAATTCATTATTGACTAATTATCCTACCATTCAATGTTATACATTCTGAGCTATTGACTGCATTACAGCAAATCACACATAATTTATTTATATACAGAATAATAACAATGAGAGGTGTGTTTGTTCTACAGGCAAAATCAGATGACATTGAAGCCCTCTCAAGATTTCAGAACCGCAGTGAACCAACATGGATGTTTATTGCGGTATGACTATGTTTAAGTAACCAACTTCCACTGTTCATCTTATCAGTGTTATACAATTGCTAATATTGATCAGACAGACATGTGTTCTACTGTCCACACCCTCAAGTCTTCATCTGGTATTTGGAACGAAGTCTTCTCACATACAGAATGTGAAAGGATGGCTGTACTTTGCTGCAGAGCAGTGACACTATTCCATTTTCATGTTTGTTCAAGCTAAACAAAGTAATACAAATGTTGTTTGTTGGTTCTTAATACCTCCAAGTATGGTCTCTTTGACATTCCTTGTCTCTGCCCATGGAGGCCAAGGGCTAAAGCCCATTTTGGGAAGTGGAGGCATGCATAGAGCAGATTCTGATACCCTCAAAGATAGAATGGTCATAAGTATGATTACCAGCACTGCGAACTTACAGAATATCATGGGCTCTGAACCTGGAAAGGGCTACTATTCACATTCTCAAAATTTTGTCTTTGATAGGGGTAAAGTTTTCTGTTTATAAGCAGAAAAGTCTACACACAGAGCAGACTGGGACTCAAACTGAGAACAATCAGAATGATGGTCCAGTGACAGATGCCAAGGCCAAAAGTAATGTCTTTAATGGAATAAAATATCAGTAACACTACTCAGTAACATTGATTAGGTTAATACTGATTCACTTTTCACATGTATCAGTTCTAATTCCAGAATTACATGTCACAGGCATCTGAAATTCATTGATGACATGTTTGAGTGTATTTACAGGGAGGCCAGTTAGTGAATCTTGTGTTTGGAGCAGATGCACCAAGGCTTACAAATCTTATCATAAAGGAAATTAAAAAGGAGAAGGAGGTACAAAAGGGAGAAGCTACACGTGATGCTGTAAGTAACACCAGACATCTGAATTTGTGACTTCATTACACACAGAAACCCCCATTTAAATTTCATTTAGGAATAGGAGATTTGGAAACTAAAGTAAAATCCAAAATGGAGGATATTTAACACCAGATGATCAACTTATAATCACTGAATCTGGAAAATATCATCTTCTGGATTGTAATGCTTTGTTGTTTGGAGACAGCTCAAAGTTTTGCAGGAACATATTACTTCCATCTCCAGTTGTTTCCTGATTTTGCAGGTTTCTTGCTTGGCTTACTCTTTGAGTGTGAAGATGGAAACGATATGTTCTCTGAAATATAAGGCTCTCTAGAAACAAGATGGCATTATAACCCAGAAGACTACACTGCCATCAGTCACTCAGATTCTAACATGACTGCAATTGAATGTTAAAGAAGATAAACTTTAATTCCAGGAAAGTTAAATGTGGCTTCCACTGCATTAAATTGCTAGCTTTATTTAAATGTAAAAAGTGGATAATTTATACAGTGAAACAGTTTTGGCATAGCTGAGGCACCTGATGATAGCCATTTGTGGCCAGAACATGTCATGAAGAGAAGGAGTGATAGTAATAGCTGCAATGTTGACAGAATTATTTGTCTATAATAAAAAAAATGTAATAGATTTTGGAAAGTAAACCATATACAGTGGAACCCCAATTCACCATTCCTCGATCTAAGCTTTCCCATCATTTGCTGTTTAATTTTTAAGATTTCAAGTCATCAACTTCAGTGTTGAAATTTCCTTTATTAAAGATTTTCCACAGTTTAATTGTTCAAATCCACTGCTTCCTAAGCAAACATTTAATGCAGGTTATACT
Source organism: Cryptotermes secundus (assembly GCF_002891405.2). NCBI lineage: Eukaryota > Metazoa > Arthropoda > Insecta > Blattodea > Kalotermitidae > Cryptotermes > Cryptotermes secundus. Next base: position 38,214 of record NW_019720732.1, on the reverse strand, counting down.
GCACTTATCATAAGATCAATTTCATTACTATCTAATTTTATGAAGTATTTGAGAAAGCAATGTTTTGTAGAACTCCTAGATCTATCTGGACTTAAGTTGGGACACATTAAAGAAGCAACAAAATATGGTTTAGTTAAGAAGAATCATTCTTGACTTGTAGGTGGTAAAAATACCAACAATGTATGACATGTATTCAGTACCTTATTCCACTGCCATTCACCTAGGATCTCCGTGCACACCCAGCAACCACCTGGATTACTGAAGATAGAAATCACAGAGCTTGGAATTTTCACAAATTTTTTTCTTAATTAGTGACAATGATGGATCAGTTTTAACTTTCTAAATCCTCTGATGGGTGTTGAGTCTACAAGATATAAATTCCTTTCAGGGTACAATAAATGCAATGAAACATGGTAGGTATCATCTATTGTTGAAAATCCTAAACTATAAGTTGCAGAAATGTTCTTACCAGCTAAAATTCATTGAAGCATGTAACAAATTCAAGCTAAATTTTGAACTAATTACAAGCCTGAGTCATAGCAGTGTGAAAGACAAAAGCACTACCTTGCAAACCTGATTCTACCTTTTGCAGGCAGTTTTAAGCATTTAGTCATTTAAACAGAATTCCAAGCTCATGAGATGTGTGACTTACAGTACTGTTCAGTGCTTTAACAAGTCCTAGGCTAAAGTAGGTACTACTTTCTGTTCTCAAATTTTAACTTGACAAAGATTAAAAAAATTAGAGCAGCAGATGACTAGTCACTTTACCATATGAAGGCAATAAAATACATACTGTAATCAAAGAACACAAACATTAATTTTTATTGTACTATTTCGCCAGTTGCCCTTTGACGAGTTGACTCCAGAAGAGCGAGTTCGTCAGTTAGAGAAAGAAAAACGGCAATTGGCTGCTAAAGCACAAGAAGAGGCTACTGAAGGTAATACTTCCAATGAGAACAACTTTCACAAAGTTACTTTCATTATCATTCAGTGCTTAATTTGAAATGTCCTTCTAAAATCAAGTTCTGACAGCCTGAAATACCATTTCCTGAATTTTATTTGTATGAAGAGTACTGTATTCTGGGCTATGTCATGTAGTTCACTGAAATTCAATCGATGTTTTGGAGGAACATATTGCCTCCTTCTGTGTCTGAGAACAAGCCAAGCAAGAAACCAGCATGAGAGTAGGTGGCAGGCTCTCTTTCATGGTGGTCTGGCTTTCAACAGACTATATGGTATTATATTCCAGATGGTAAATATTTTTAATAACAACCACTGTAAGAACCTCAAATGTTATGTATTTTATAACATCATTATATTTCCTAATTTTACTCTTGTTTTTATTTGATCTTTTGAGTTAGTTCTTCTTTACAATAAAACTATAAACTGTAATTCTATAGGGTGTGAAACCAAGACTAATGTATAATGTATAATCACACAGCAGACACTATGAACGCCTGAGAACAGATTGCTGATGAAAATATTTATGGGTATAAGAGACATATGAGAAATATAGCAAACTATGTATGAGGAGGTTCTTAATTTGCAGCACTGTTAGGATTACCAAATCAAAAATATGTACCTGGCATGATGAAAAAGAATGGTAAAAAGTAAGTAAAAGTAAAGTAAAGTTATGCCTGTAACAGGCCGTGGAGACCCATAGGGTTGTGAGATGTTGAGGTTCCCACATTTTCTAGATAATCAGCTCATAGATGGCAGCAAGGTTGTCAGCCCTATGAGCTGGCCACCCTTACTCCCAAGAATTTTCCAAGAATATACCTGGTACTCATTTCTGTTAGAGGCTGAGTCGAACCCAGGGCCATAGTGCAGCTGGAAGGATTAGATCAATTGAAAAATATTCAATGACCTTATCGGGACTTGAAGCCATGATCTTCCAGCTTGTAGTATAGTGCCTCAACCAACCATGTTACCACGTGCCTCCAAAAAAGAATGGTACTTATAATTTTTGTTGCAAAGTCTCATAGGATGTCTTTGGAAGCATACAAACAGATGGGAGGGTAACATTATAATGAATGTCACAGAAATATAACATAGAGATGTTCAGAATAAAGAATAATCATGGGCCTTCCTAATGACTGTGATATACCTTACAGTTCTGTAAGAAAATCAGATTCAATGTTTAGGTGAACATCTGATAAAACACTATGCACTATGTAATCTTCAGAGGGCTGCCAACCTTCTGCAGTCATCTCCTTCCCTGGAGATGACATCAGGTTCCTCCAAATTGTTCGTGACACTTTATCAAACTACACACTGCTATATCCCAGATGACCAGAGCCTTAATACTCACCAGTATGAAAACCCTAAGTCTCGAAGAAATGAACTTTTTTATTGCTGCTGCAAAGGACCTAAAATGAAACTGCATGCTGTCCAAAAGTAACCCAGATATGCATATCATACCTCCTAAGGGCATTCTGACATAAAAAAAGTTTGTCTGGTGGTAACACTCTTAGACTTGTATGTCGGAGATACTCAGTCAAAATCTCAGCCAGGACACTGGATATCCTGAGATTTTATATGGTTTTTCTCAGTGTATCCAAGCAAATTCTGGGATAGTACCTCAATTATGCCATGATTGCTTCCTTCCTCCTCATTTACAATTCGTCTGTCATCCTACCATTCAGTGTTACATAGTCTGACTGAAGACATCATAATATTGCCATCCTTTCTGCCTCTCTCTCTATCTGGTCATGGCAATCTGTGAGTTTGCTTCTGTTGTCTGGGTGATGGGTTTGGATTCTAGAATGTTCTGGTCAGCTGGTCAGGCAGTTAGAATTACTGGGTTTTCAGACTTTGTCCATCGTTCGGTATTCTAAAAACTAGAAAATACTTTTCGGAAACTGGATTTATTTCCTTCCTNTGGTCAGGCAGTTAGAATTACTGGGTTTTCAGACTTTGTCCATCGTCCAGTATTCTAAAAACTAGAAAATACTTTTCGGAAACTGGATTTGTTTCCTTCCTCAGGTGAGAGGGGAGACACCTACTCTTTTGGGTCCCTTAGAAAGAGCTAACCTCAGTCACTGGGCAAACTAGGAAACACAAAGTTTTGGAAACTGGTTTTTCTAGTTTTTAGAAAACAGGACAATGGATAAAGCCCAAAGACCCAGTAGTTCTGAGTGCTATAAACCCTCATTAGACCCCTTTAGAATCTACTTGGTCAGGTAGCATCAACATTTAGAGGGTCTGCTGGGTACCAGCAGTCAGATTCATGAGAGTAAATGGATGGGATGGCTAACTCAAGGATAGGTAGCCATGGGATTCCATCTTCATGTTTAACAGGCTAGACTCAGGTAGGACAGCCACTGCACTGTAGTATACAATGACACAGATCATCACTCTTTGAATGTTTATTGTTACTTTTAGGATCACACACTCTCTAGTTAAGTTGCAGCTAGATAATTTACAAAATATCTGAAAAAATTAACCACAGTAAGCTAATTAATGAAGGTAGTATCTTTGGAGTTCTAAAGGTTAATTAATTTTGAATTTGTAGCACATCGACTGAGTACTGTGCCCTTACATCACAGTGACATCTCACAGGATGTCCCAGCCAAACTTGGTCTTCAAGATGCATTTTTCTCCAGATCTATGAATCCCAAAAGAAGTATGTCTTCCTCTGGATTCCAATTGGGCATATTCAACCTCTAAAAGGTTTTAGGTTTTTAAATCTTCCAATTGAACACACAATTTCAAGCAATTCCAGCCTTTAAACACCAACAGCATTTTTGACAGGGACAACATGGATACAATTGAAATGGTCACTCTTGGGCCTTCCCACATTTGGTTTACGAAACCAGCTACCTATCCTATTACCAAAGTAAAGCCATGAGTCTCAAAATTCTCATCGACAAGATATAGCATCATGTCTTGCAACTGAATGCAAGGCTGATAATATCCCTTCTTAGGTGAAGAATGAACTAACTCCCCTTCTTAATCTACCAGTTATCCACAAGCTAATGTTATATTTTAGCGTCCTGTTGCACTGATTTAAGTCCATGATTTATTTTATCCGTCTTCTAGTGCATACATTCATCTATCCCCTCTTCTCACTCGCACTACTACACATACCCAGCAGGTCCAGCAGTATAACACACGCAGTCACAGGAGCAAGACGCAACACAGAGCACAATACACGATAGTGAAAGAGTGCTCCAACAGAAGATGATAGAAGTGACTCGCGTAATGAAACACGACGTAGGAATGAAATATCCTGTACAATTTTAATATTTTAACACTTAACATTTATCAGTATATATGATAAATATATATTTTAGTTATTTTAGTATGTATAGACAAGGCATGCAATGAACTAGTTTGTCGTGGATTGGATCAGCACCTGAAGATGGCACTTTTGTGCCGAAACATGTAGTGCGAGTGAGAAGAGGGGATAGATGAATGTATGCACTAGAAGACGGATAAAATAAATCATGGACTATCCACAAGCTATTTTATTATGCTTAAGAATTCTGCTCAGTCCTACTGAACTACAGAATTAAAAAAGTAATTAAACATATCCTCATACTTGAACTACCACAATAAAATAAGCCACTAAAATTACTGACAACATGGACACTGTGTTTCTTGCTACTATAAACTCAGTTTTTGGTTACAATACCCTCAGCAAATGGCTGTGTTTTGGAGTGTGTATGAGTAATGCTGTATTCTGGAGTGGCTTGGATTGAGTACCAGCAGAGTTGGCAGCTATCTTGATTAGGTCCAAGATTTTCATAACATTGAATATTAAGACCATGGACTTGCAGGATGTGATGCCATGTAGTCTGGGACTAATGCTTTGGAGGAACCTGCTGCTACCACCTCCTCTGATGATGGAAACAGCAGGCTCATCCAAAATGTTTGTACCTACTTCCTGCCTGACTACACACTCACATCTCAGAGGACCATCATCATCATCAGTAATCTGTCAAGACGACAGGTCCACAGTCTCTTCCAAAACAATTCCTCCACTTAATGCGATCTAGAGCTTTCTCCTTCAAATGACAGTATCCTCTTCTGTCCCCAAGGTCATCCAGCATCTTTTACGTCTTCTTCCTCGTCTTCTTGTCACTTCTATCCCCCCCTCTATCTTTCCTTCGATAACTTCTTTTAGAAGGCAGTTTCTGCGTAAAACATGACCAATCCAATTAGCCTTCCGTTTTCTTATTTCATGTAGGATATTCCTCTGCTCACTGACTCTAATTAACACTTCTTCATTTCTCACATAATCGGTCCAACTGATCTTCTCCATCCTTCTCCAACACCACATTTCGAAACTTTCCAGATGTTTCTGATCTACTGCCCTAAGTGTCAATGTTTCAGCCCCATACAGAGCTATGCTCCAAATGTAGCATTTCACTAGTTTCTTCCTCAAATTTAAGTCCAATTTGCTGGTAAAAAGATTCTTCTTCTTGCTAAATGCAGCTTTTGCAGAGGACCATAATTTTATAATTGTACTTCAGATTTCTGCAGTTGTACCAAGTGTTGACAGATGACTGCTGGAATAAACCTTCATGTGGCCATGGCTACTCCTTCCAGATGTTTACTTCCTAGCCATTCATGATCCTCACTGTTAATTTCATGCTATGTGAACTAATGAGTGTGTTCGCACCCTCTTCATCAGTTTCATGTTACATATTACAGCTGCTGCCAGAGCTGCAGCACATCGCAGGGAACTTCACAATCTGGTGAAATACATCAGCAGTTATACAGTGATCTTGCTTATGCCTTACTTATATGAGAATGGCAGCAGCGAAGCATGGCAGGCCCTCTTAGAGAAGCTTGGACCAATGGGATATGCAGTGCAAGATGAAGAAAATATTGAACTACATTCCAGTTTAGCTGCAGAGGTAATAACATGAATCATTATTTAATTTATATATCATTACAGACAGATGTTACACAGGTAGGAACAGAACAAGCCATTGGTCTTCATTTGTTCCACCTGAGTAGGTGTCTTCCCCCTCCCCCCACTTGAGGACGGAAACAAATACATTTTCTGAGACATCATGTTTTCTATTTTCTAGAATACTGGATGGTGGAAAAACTCCAAAAGCTCAGAAATTCTGAGTGTCATACACCACTGTCAGAACCCTTTAGAATCTATTCGGAGTTTCTTTATAATGAAATCATATGAGGGGCAGTTAAATTGAAAACGGGCCAGAAGCCAAAACATATTAAAGAACATTTCTTACCTCAAAAGTAATCTCCAAAACTGTTAATACATTTATCCCACTGGGACATAAGGTGGTCAATCCCATCCTTGAAAAAGCTTGTGGGCTGTCTATGGAACTACATCTTTACCTAGCCACACATGTCTTCGTCTGATGCAAACCAATGTCCACAAATGTCTCTCTCCAGGTCTCCAAAAATGTGAAAATCACATGGGGAGAGATCTGGGCTGTAGGGGGGATGTTGAAGCACTTCCCAACCAAATCTCTGTAGCGTATTCCTCACAGAGTTGGCAGTGTGGGATCATGCATTATCATGAAGGATAATGCCGTTCGATAGCATTCCAGGGCATTTTGACTTTACGGCACATCTCAGTTCCTGCAAAGTGTCTTCATAGCGCTGTGAACTGATTGTGGCCCTATGCTCGAGAAATTTGACAAGCAGAGGGCCCTTGCAGTCGAAGAACATCATCATCACTTGGCCGGATAGACACAATAGATCACTATGGTCGCAGTGCAAGGGCTGAGAGGGCCCGCCACTTATACATTCATTCATTCATTCACTTTACCGGAACTTGTGTGTACGGCTTTGGATTTCTTTGGTGGGGGAGAATTCACGTGTTTCCACTGTTGGCTCTACCGTTTGCTCTAGGGTTCAAAATGTAGGCACCAAGTTTCGTCTCCAGTGGCAATATGGGAAAGAAAAGCATACTCTTCCTTATGCTATCGTTGCAAGTGACCCAGTGATGCAGCTATTCTCTGAGTCTTCTGTTCCTCCGTGAGTTGATGTACCCACTGCGGACAGATTTTACGGTACAGCAGGTGTTTTGTCACAATGGTGTGTACAGAACCGTGACTTATTCCCATCAAAAGACTAATTTCTTCCACAGTGATCCATCGGTTTGCCCGGATATGACCATCCAAAGCAGCAATAACATTAGGAGTAATGACACGATAAGCCTGCCCTGGGTAAGCATCATCTTGCAGTGACACACTTCCCTCTCGGAATCTCTTATGCCACACCAGCACATGGGAACGTGTCATGTTGTGTTCACTGTAAACAACAGACATGCGACGATAAATCTTACATTCCTCCTCCTCCTTCAGCAGTCAAAGAGCACACTACACTTCGCTGTTCTTCTTTACCCACCTCCATTACTGATGTCGGATGACCACATGTAGCGCTAACATTACTTCCAGCACAATAAACAAACGACTAGTGTGCAAGGGCATGTTGTCACTCTGCTTTCCTGAGTCCCTACCAGATGTTCGTACCGTAAGCAAATTACAGTGTCACCAACTTGCGTGCCGTGTGAGTTATACATGGTGACCTGTTTTCATTTGACTGCCCCTTATAGCTATACAAACAAGGAAGATGTATATAGCAAATAAAATAATACATAGATTCAAGTTATTTTAGAAAGATTGTTTCAGTATTTAATTAGTGAACGTAACCATTTTAATGTGTGTGGACCTCTGAACTCTTTTAAATCAGGTCAGTGGAGACTTTCAGTCCTTACATGGAGAAGACTGACACCTGGTGTTCTCTCATTATGTAAGTTAAGCATCGATGTTAATAAATATTTATGAACAGAAACAGAAGATGCAAGTTGAGCAAGGTAGGCTTCTATCAGTATTAGTGTACTTTGCCAGTAAAAGAAACCTCATGATAACAGCACTGGTTTGTACAGGTTTATAATGTTATTGCATCTACACTTTTGAAACATGATAAAATTTTAATAGAAATATGTGATAATAGAAAAACATATATCATAAAAGCAGAATCAAGTACAATAATTTGTGGATCATATGATATTGCAAATGCTTCTACTGAACATTTTGCTAAGATTAACAAATTAAGTTCTGAAATCAGCACAAAAATCCAGAAAGTACAAAAATCAAGGCAACTTAAATAACAAGAATCCATTATTTACTGACTGGTTCATAACATTTGAGCTGGATGTATGAAATAGGATAAAAACCAATAAAGCTTGTGGGTATGATGGCGTCAATGGCCATGATGAAACATCTTTCATCTCTATTGAAAGAACGCCTCCTCTGCCTAATAAATGCAAGTTGTATAAGGGCTAAATGGCTGATCAAATGATAATCACCAAGTTTCATACCAATTTTAAAACCAGATAAACCAAGTGACAATCTTGGAAGTTATGGAACAGTTTCATTAACATCCATTCCAGGACAAATTAGGCAAAGAATGATCCTTCAAAGAAAAGACTATTAATTTCATGAAAATTATCTTAACATCAAGCTGCTTTCATGAATCAGCACAGAACTACTGACCAACTGTACTGTTTCATGAGAGTCATGCCTGATAGCATCCAGACACATGGTGGCATCTACTGACTTCAGTAATGCACATGATAAGCTGTGGACCAAACCAGTATCAGTCACAATCCATAGTCTAAGTTCTAACAAATTTGCTCAGGGATCAGACATAGGGCAATTGAAATCAAGATCTATGCCTTAGATAGAGACAACAAGATCTCCTCAATGAGATGACACTAAATGCAATGGTATAGACATACATTGGTACTTTGTGTGTGTATATAAAAAATTCTTGGGTGTTCAAAATAAAATGTTGCAAAGATGTGACTATTAGGTTCACCATGACTGTCTTGTCTGGACATAAAAATCTGAAAATCAATGAATGGATATTTATGAAATTCAATGTTGTAGTTTTACTAAAATTTGTCAGTGCATTCCTATTCTGATTACAATCTTACAAAAATAAGGGAAACAACATAAGAACCTGAGAAATACTGGGTTCTTTGATACTGTCCATCATCCAGTATTCTAAAAACTAGAAACCACAACACCATCATCAGAACCTTTTTTTTTAATTGCTAGTGAGGTGGGACTAAGTCCCTTCTATTGCGGCCAGGTCTGGCCTATTGTACCAGCCCCAGATAGGTGAGGATGATTTTGGAGCAATTGGTGGAATGAAGACTGGCAGGGGGAAACGAAGTACTCAGAGAAAACCAGCCCCAGCGCCACTTTGTCCACCACAAATCCCACTTGACAGTCCCGGGATCGAACCCGGGTCGCCGCGGTGGGAAGCCAGCTAGAAACAACATAAGAACCTATTGTGTTTCTGTGGGTATCCTCATCATAAGCATTTACCAGAAAACTTTTTCAAAGAAACACTGTAGAAGGAAATGAAACACATATTTTATGTGCAATGTACTTTTCTGTCATACAGTTTTTATGTTAATTAAAGGAGAGTGACTACACCAGAAATGTTGCACTATGCATACATTTGGTGGCCCGGGTTTGATCCCGGAGTAACTGTGGCGTTCTTATGTCACATGTTACAGGTGGTAATGACGCCATCCTCGGTGAGGTTGGCCGAGCCAAGCTGCACTTAAAGTGCTTGACAAACCCCAGATCAACTCAAAATTGGTCTGGGATTGCCACCAAACCCTCATGGAACTGGCCAAACATAACAGGGTACAACTGATATGGGTGCCGGGGCATGAGGGTATTGCTGGAAATGAAACAGCAGACAAATTAGCTAAGATTGGAGCTGAACCAGCCTGTGGCATCTCTATAGGAGTTGCCAGACAGGCAATCAGGGACTGGACAAACATGAAACACAAGAAATACTGGGGATCCTTGACTGAACTCAGGCAAGCAAAGGGACTCATACGAGGACCCTCTACTAAAAGAGCAAAGGAACTGTTGAAGTTAAACAGGAACCAGCTACAATGGGTGGTAAGACTACTTACAGAACACTGTCACCTCAAAGGACACCTGTTCAAACTGGGACTAAGTGATAGTCCCACTTGTGAGAGGTGTCATGAAGAAAACAAAACAGCCACACATATCCTGTGTGAATGTGTGGCCTTAGCTTATTTAAGACTATGTCACTTGGGTCAATACTTTATGGAACCAAGTGACTATTTTGACGCCCCCATGTACAAAATCCTGCGCTTCATTCGACGCACAGGATTTCTGAGGGGATAATCAAAAGGCGAAGCACAATAGACCACTGTAGGTCGCGGTGCAAGGGCCGAGAAGGCCTACCCCTCATACATACATTCATTCATTCATGCATACATTTCCAGACTTGTCCTTTATAAATTGTAACATTTCTGTGTCCAGATTCTTTATGATGGTAGAGAAGAAGTGTCACAAGAATTCACTGAGCAGCTGCAATCTGGTAAAGCTGTAGCAAAGTTGATACTTTACAAACCACATGAAGCTGGAGAGGTGGCACCACTTCCTGAACTAGATAAGAAGGAAACTGAACCAGAAGAGAATGAGGACACTGGGGAAGACATCTCAACAGCACAAGTTGATGCCATGCTTGAAGTGGCGAAGATTATATATGGCTGTTGGCCAACAGAGGGAGACAGATATCCACTGAGTGTAGACCCTGAGAGGTAATGAAACTTGGCAAAAGCTGGTTTACATTTATTTGCAAAAATAAAACCACAGTGTCAAGTTACAAATTTTGTTGACTCAAGTATCAATCGTAATATAACATAATTCATCAACCAACAAAAACAATCACTATGACGTTATAAAACTATTTTTAATCATAAGCTCAATTTTTAAGACACTTTAGAACTAGCCCAGAACCAGGATATCATCAGAGAAGGGATTTATATAAAACAATTCTAAAAACTTTTTAATTAAATTTTATTTCAAGGATAAATTATATGAAATACAAATCACAATATATATTAGTCTTAAACAATCTTAATTTTAGATAAGACCTGTATAGTATTACCAGAGTTCTCGGGTGTATTGTTAGGTTACATTTTACAAAGGCGTATTCGCTATTAAAAACAAAACCAAATTGTAAAATATGAATCTGTATGAGGGCCGCACAATAGCTCAAGTGGTTAGTCGCTGGCTTCCCATCATGGTGGCCTGGGTTCAATCCCAGGTCTGGTCAAGTGGGCTTTGTGGTGGACAAAATGGCGCTGGGGCAGGTTTTCTCCGAGTACTTTGGTTTCTCCTGCCAATCTTCACTCCACCATTTGCTCCATAATCACCCTCACCTATCATCAGGGGCTGGTGCAATAGGCCAGAATTGGCGGCAGGTTTCTCCTGCCAATCTTCACTCCACCATTTGCTCCATAATCACCCTCACCTATCATCAGGGGCTGGTACAATAGGCCAGAAGTGGCGGCAGTGCAAGGGACTTAGTCCAGATGGAGAACAGTGTTAAGAGATTTGAGTGAAAACACACTGTGAAGATGTAAATTGTACAAATGGCAGAATATTGCTTGTCCATTGCCTGGGGGGTGGGGAGGCACAATACAATAATTTGAGATTGTTTTTTTGTTTTCGCATAGAGAAGTAACACCCAATCTGGGTGGCTCTTACATAAAGCTGTTTCTCATCATTATGCACCAACACCAGCAGCCCCTTCTCGAATACAACAACACATGTGATCTGCTCCGACCTGAGCCAGCCAGCGTGGACATTACAGAAACCTAACAAACCCTTAGTATCAGCACCCTCTTCTGGGCTACACAATGAATGTCACATCCCAGAAGATAGTGTTATCATTTAGAATCATCCTGACCTAGCCCAGACTGGTTTTGGCAGTGATGACGTTCCATAATATCAGGCTGGTTGAACAACTGACTCTTAGTATCATATGCAGCAGTAGTTGTATGTAGGCAGTCCCTTAACTCGGGTTTACTAGGATTTTGAACTTCTTCAATCATCCGGTTTTCTAAAAGACACTAAAGAAAACGTTTCAGAAACTGGATCTATTTCCACCCTCAGGTGATGGACACCAACTCTACTGGGTCCATTAGGACTTGCAGGTCCAGTGACTGAGGTTAGCCCTTTCTAACAGACCCTACAGAGTAGATGTCTCCCACTCCTCACATGAGGATGGAAACAGATCCAGTTTCTAAAACACTGCATTATTTAATACTTGTTAGAATACTGGGTGATGGACGAAGTTCAAAAACCCAGTAATCATGAGTGTTATGCACCATCATAAGAACCTTCAGAATCTAGTCACTCAACTATCTCTCATAAGCAAACAATATTTGTCAAGAGATTTGAGGTTCTTACGGTGACAAATAATACAAATCTTCTGGGATGTGACACTGTGTAGTCTGGAATACAGGTATCAACATCTCAGAGAACCCTTCTGCCTCCATCTTTAGGGTAGAAGGTTGCTGAAGATGTAGGCAGCAGGATTCTCTGAGACCTCGATAACCATCTACCAGACTATGTGGAATCACAACCCAGAAAACCATAATCTTCACATCTGTGATTATGTTAGACATTGAAAAGTTTCCTACTGAATTTTCTCCACAGCTTGGATGCAAGGTATAGGAAGGGAACAGACATACCAGCAATTTGGACACCACTCACGCCTGATGGGAAAGCAAATGCAATCATGAAGTTTTTTCCAAAGTTTGCTGAAAAGTACAAGCTGCCACCTCAGCCAACATTGCCTCCTGTGATTACAATTGTATTTGATGCTGTCAAGTCACTAGAAGTAAATGAGATGATGCAGAATTTTCAAGACGAAATCATCACAACAGGATATTTCACTGGACCTGATCCTTCTAGTGCTATAAAGTTGGCAACAACCCAAGAGCAATATGAGCAACATAATAAACAAGAGTATGTATTATTATGGTATCTGTTAACTGTAAAATCACCAACAAAGTTGGCCCCACCACTGAAACTTCTTCTCACTTGTATTTGAAACATACCCAGTTCACAGCTTGGTTGGGATGACTATCTTGAATTAGATATATCATGTCTTTCCTCAGGCCTTCCAGGAAAATGACAGAAAAACGCCTCAAATTAGGCTACAAGCACTTCCTCCCACATTCTTTCCAATTCATTCACTAACCTACAATTCAATGCTCTGTAGTCTGAAGTCCTGAGAGCATCACTAAATGAAATATAAATATATGCATAAAATGAACTGTTATGTTTCTAGTAAATACCTCAATGTGGTAAAGAAATGCTGGATTCCAGTATGTCAAAACACAATTCTCTTGGATCACAATGCTTCATCCAGCATTCCAAACCTATCCTCTTACCATTCCCTACATAAAGTTCATTACTACATCAGACAGCTTCTAGTTGTATTCAGAATCAGCTCAGTCCATCCGTCCATCCATCCACCTGTCTGTAAGCATGAAACACTTGAGAACCACTGGGTGAATTCCCATGACATTTTTACAGTGGGGAGTTCTACTAAAATTTGTCAACATGTTGAACTTCCAGACAAAACTGGACAACAACAGGGTCACCAGACATGAAAACCTTCATGTGCTTCTGCATATATCTCGGGCATAACTTATCACACATTACGGCATGTAGACCAGTTGCTAGGCAACAAATGAAAAAGAGGCAAGCCATTACTAGGTAACAGCTCCATAAACAAGCATGTTTCCATGGCAAAAATTGGATACAACAATGGGAAGCGGTGTTTCCTACAAATTCAATGCCAAAATATTATGAGCAGGACAAGTTGGGAGCTGCAGTAGTTTGTCTGCTGAGTCAGTCAGTTTGTGACTAAGTTAGTCAGTCAGTAAGTTAGAGGACTACTGTGATTCAGTCAATGTCAGCTGTTTTTAGAAGGTGGTAGCTGAGGCTGGGGGCAGTTCAGGGACTCACAGGAAGGGTAAGGTCTGTCTAACAAGCAACAGCAGTGAAGACATGACAGTGGACATTAGTGTGTGTGTGTGTGTGTGTGTGTGTGTGTGTGGGCATGTGTGTGAGATAGTGAACTGTAAAATATAGTCACGCATTATGTACCAAAGACTCTAATAAATCCAGTCATCAATCCAAAACCTGCCTACAGTCACATTCTGCATCATGAGACAATATTTCTTGGGGTGAAAATGTTTTGAACAGAAGCTGTAAAGAAAAACAGAACATATATTTTTATTTCCAACACTTTTACAATATAATTAATTGAAAATCATTATGCTCTGCATACCTTTCGTAACACAAATATTTAACAATCAGCAATGGTGTGCTGAACATGCCTAAAGATTACCAAAGCATCTTGTTCTGAATAATAAAATTAAACAAATGTTCTTCCCAACGAAATTCATAGGACTGTATGAGTTGAGACTGCTTTGAAATAAGGTATGTTTTATTCTTTTGATGCATTATCCTAATGAAATAACCTGAAGCATAAAAAAAAGTTATGTCTTCTTCTGTACAAACAAGGATTGGACCTCTTGGGCCCATCCCAAATTCAAAATTGATCTGAGCATTTCAACTGAGGTCTTCCATCCTCTCTTGTCCCTTCATAATTTGCTAACTTATAATTTATAAATATTTCACAGTTTTTTTGTGTGTGTTTCTATTTGTGAACCAGAAGATCTGGAGGCTGCATGAATTTAAAATTTGTAATTGCAATGATATAAGATCCCTTAAAACCATGTATACATACACATATGAAACTTATAATGAGTGGCACTTCATATCTCTGATAACAAATTCATTATAAGNGGGGGAGTTTTGGAAACTGGATCTGTCTGTCCTCAGGTGAAAAGGTGACAGGCACCTACTCTGTTGGGGTTCCTTAGAAGGAACCAGTATTAATCACTGGACTTGTGGACTTGTGCACCTGGGAACAGCAACAGAACCAGTTTCTGAAATGTTGTGTTCTTTCAGAATACTAAGATGATGGACATAGAACAGGAACTCACCAGTCTCAAGCTAAATAGTTATAATACAGTGAACTAATTTATTTGTTTTTGCTTGTGTGTTAGTGGTGAAACCCTAGTCATTGTGGTAAGCCGCAGAAGGAGTGATCCTCTTCTGTCATTCTGTCAGCTGGGGCCAATATATATAAGCGACAATGTAGATGATGGTAAAAAGGACTATGAGGCATTCTTCCCAGAGGATGAAGAGGAAAAAGAAGAATTTTCACCTGAGAAGCCTCAGAAAACAAGCAAACTGGAAGTAACAATACCGCAATACAAGGGAGAAGATGATGAAATATCGGAGTATACATGTGAGAAAGGAGAGATGTCTGTACCACACAGCAATGAGGTCAGTGGCTGCTTATCTTCTACAATTGGACAGACGCCATCATCAAAAGTCTGCGGTGAACAAGCACCTGCACAAGAAGCAGTGAACCCAGAGGCTTAAATAATGTAGTGTATTTTGTTATACTTGATGAAGTGGAACCATAAAATGGAGGAGGCAATCAACAGAAATTCGGTAATGATGCTGATCCTCTTTTGGGCTTATGGTACCATGTGGAATTTGGCTGTGTGGCCAACATTTTGGAGGAAATGGCTTCCTCAGATTCCAGGGTAGAGAAGTAAAGTGAACAGGAAAGTGGTAAATGATAAATTGAGAGGGAAGATGGGCCAGGGGTATGCATGAGCCAATGGGTACTGCTGATATTTGAAAGGACTGTTTCATGAAAGAGATAAACCAGGCAAGAAGCAAAATGTTGGCAACATGGCCCACTTCCACAGCCCTACTGTTGCCCCAAAGCAGGATCAACATTACCAAGAACAATGTTGGGCTTTTATATGTATGTATAGTGAACTATTGGGTAAGAATATACCGCAGAGATTAAATGCGGTGGTGCAGAACAAGAGGCAGAAGTGATGATTACTTCCAGCAATTCATCAAATATAGTTTCTTAGAGTAAAATGCAGAATTCAGAGCAGTGTTCCACACCAAGATGATACATGGAGAACTATGATTGGAAGGATGCCTACCTAAAGAAAAGGATGAAATATTCAATAAAAATATTGAATTGTGATAATTTAAGTCTGAAGCATTTCAAGAAAAATATGTTACATTCACATAAAATGCCTCCTTCAAAAAAAGAAGCAGAACTAATCCACTATATGTGTTGTAAGCATTCTTACAGACACAGGTATATGCTTCAGCATTATGTGACATGAGTAATGTGTGCAACTTGTAACTCTACTGACATTCTTGTAACAGAAGCTCAGGATTCATCTTTTGGTTATAGAACAGTAATGAGTGGTATTGCTTGTATGTTAGTGTCAAGTTTATCCATAACAGGACCTACAATAATTTCTATGATGGAGAATTAAAATTTTTAATCAAAGTTTAATGTAGCATTCTAGACATCTTTAGGAGGATCCTCATTTTTCTATTTTTTGCTGGCAATTAAGACAAATGAATAAAATCTTTGGTAAAATGGTTGTGCAGCATTCATCCTTTTTGTTTTTAGTGCTCTATTTTTGTTAAAATTTAATCATACTGTCATGATAGGGGAGGGGGGGGTTTGGGCCTTGTGCCTAAGACAATATTATAGTCAGATAAGTACTGTAATTCTGATAAAACGGTCCAACATGACTTACACCAGAGGACGTGCCCTTCCAAGCCTTGTTACTTCCAACCTCATTCACACCAGCTATGGGAGAACATCACGTAAACCCAACACGCACACACACTGATAACAGGGGGAAAAAAAAACATTCCTATGATGCACCATACTAGAAAACATGTCAAAGAATATAATGAGCAAAGATATACCCCTCAGTCTGGGATCATAACTTGGCTGTGAAGTCATGAAGTTGGTAGTGGAAGGCTTCCAATAGTGGAAATGTACAACAAAATTATGATGTCAGAAACCTTCTGAAAGGGAGTAGGTTACGGTTAATGCATGTACAAAGGAGCTGACTGCTACTGAAGCCACAGTAATGATGAAAGAAAACTAAATTTACCAACAGCTGTGAACCACATCGTCAGTGCTGCAAGTCTCACCTGCAGAAAGCATCACTAATAATTAACTGTGACATTTCTGTAACTTCCATCTTGGCTGCTGTAATTAAAACAGTTTGTTGCTGAGGCAAGTCAGCTGACTGCAATGAAGATCCTCTTCAAGACCACTTATATCACTCAACTGGGAATCTGTTAAGAAACAAATCAAACACAAATGTACAAGATGTTTCCTATTATCACACTGTTACCAAACAAGTCTGCTAAAGTGGTGACATTTTGGACCTTATTTAGGTGTACAGTTTGGATCTTGGCCAGGACATCAACTACAAGGTGTGTCCCAAAAGTCATGAAATATATTTCTTTCCCGCGCTCCTACTGGTTGGAGCGTGCTGGAACCGGTTGGGTTAGGGGGGGAGGCCTTTAGCTTCACAGCGCGCCCAAAATCAGTCTGCTCGAGCATCGAAGGCGTCAGTATCGCTGATTTAGTGTACATGTGTTTTGTGACCATGTCACTGCGCACGATGGCGGATACTTTCGAACAACGTTGGGCGGTCAAGTTCTGCATAAAGCTCAACAAAAAAGCTGCCGAAACTCACAAACTGCTTAAGCAAGCCTACGGGGAGTCTGCTCTATCATATGTGCAAGTTACAAGGTGGGTGAAGAAGTTTAAGGAGGGCCAGGAAGGAGTGGAAGATGACCCCCACTCTGGACGACCATCAACAAGCCAAACCGATGAAAATGTGACTCGTGTGCATGATTTGTTGAATACTGACCATCAAATGACTGTCCGGTTGTTAGCCGACACTCTGAACATTCCAAAAACCGTTGTGCCTCACATCGTTATGGACGAATTGAACATGCGAAAGGTGTGCGCCAAGCTGGTCCCCAAATTGTTGATGGACGAGGAAAAGGCTAATCGAGTGTTGATCGCTAGTGAATTGAAGGAACGTGTGGAAATTGAACCTCATTATTTAGACTGTGTTATTACTGGTGATGAAACGTGGACATTTGAGTACGACCCAGAAACGAAGCGCCAGAGTGCTGAATGGCACACCTCGGCTTCCCCGAAACCGAAGAAGGTGAAGATGAGCAAATCCAAAGTGAAAACAATGCTCATTGTCTTTTTCGATGCCAAGGGTGTGGTCCACAAAGAGTTTTTACCCCAAGGACAGACTGTCAACGCTCCCTACTACGTGGATGTTCTAGAAAGATTAAGGAAAAGGGTCATCCGTGTGCGAAAAGACATCACCGCTAACTGGCGGCTGCATCATGACAATGCACCCAGCCACACGTCTCTGCTCGTCCGTGAGTTCCTGGCGAAGCACCACGTGGCAACGCTGCCGCAGCCACCCTACAGCCCCGACCTAGCTCCGGCCGACTTCTTTTTGTTCCCGAGGATCAAGACTGCACTCAAAGGACGCCGTTTTGAAAGCATTCAGGCTATCCAAGCGGCCGTGACAACAGCTTTAAATGAGGTTCCAGTCGAGGCCTTTGAGGGGGCGTACCGGGCATGGGAGAGTCGGTGGAAAAAATGTGTAGATGCTCATGGACAGTACTTTGAAGAATATTAACTCTTTGTACCGATATCAATAAATTTAAAAAATATATATATATATTTCATGACTTTTTGGACACACCTTGTATTCTGACTGAGAAGGTACCATCTTGTGGCATGCGATGTCATCATAGTATTTCACCCAAGAAGGTGGTATTTTTCAGTCACTGCACATGACAGCCTCAAATCTCACATATCCTTAGGTTCTTCATGATTTTCCTCAACATCTCCATAAAAAAGCAGGACAGTACCTTAAATTAGGCCAATACCACTTCCTTCCACAATCTTCTCAACCCATTATTCACAATCTTCCAATTATTAAATGCTATATGGTCTGAATTATTGGCAGATTCTTTAAACAAACTAATATATATGGGGAACGTGGGAGTGTAGTTGGTTGAGGCACTATGCTACAAGCTGGAAGGTCACAGGTTCAAGTCCCAATGAGGTAGATTTTTCAATTGACCTAATCCATCCAGCCACACTACGGCCGGGAGGTCGACTCAGCCTCTAACAGAAATGAGTACCAGGAATCTTCCTGGCGAACGGTGCGTAAGGCTGACAACCTCACTGCCATCTGTGAGCTGATTGTCTAGAAAATAAGGGAGCCTCAATGTCTCACAACCATATGGGCCTTCATGGCCTGTTACCTCTATATACATATAAAATAACATTATTACTTAATGTCATTAGGGATATGTAAAATTATGTGGGAACAGGGATTACCAAAGTCAAGGAGGGGTAAAAAAACAGATTTATATTGACACCAATCCCAGATGCAATGGAAAGTTCCTTCATCTGTTGTATATATTAATATCTAATAACTATAAAATCCTATCATCTGGTCACGGTTTTCTTAGAATACTGGAAATAAATCTTTACATTATCTTCAACCCTCATGCTCTTCTTTCGTTCCTTTATCCCATCTGTGCATTCATCTGCTTTCCTCCTTTCTACCATATCCCTTCCATTAGCATCACTGTCACCATCATCATCATCTGCTTTTTCAAGGGATGAGCTTGTTAGCCCATTCTATCCTCAAATATCACGCCATCTTCTTCTTGGCCTTCCTGGATCATGTCTTCCTATTGGTTCATAAGATAAAAATTGCTTGGGAGCTCTTTGTGATGGTTCATCCAATTTGTCTTCCTTTCATGTATTTCCTTCTATCTGAGCACCCCATCATCCTTCCTCTCCCCCTTCTTTCTCCATCTCCTTCATATTAAAACAGTTTAGGTAAACAGCACTCAAAAGATTTTATATTATAGGAGGTGTGAAAGTATGCAAGATCTGAAGCTCTGATGTTGGCTAAGCTTAATATGATCTCTGGCTATCAGCCATGTCAGCTGGTCAGAAACAATTGACATTTCAGGGAGTGTCTCTCTTTATCTCTGCCAGATCCTAATGATGGGGAGAGAGATGTGAATGTACGAACATGTGTCGTAACAATGTTGAAAGTAGTGAAGAAGGGTGTATGTTTAGTATCTGATTGTGAGAGGGGGGGAAGGGGATATCTGCCCCTTCTGCTGAACCAACCAAGCAAGCCTGCTTATCACCAGGTGAACTGTGGACAGGGATCAGCCTTATTTCAGCATGGCAGTAGGTGGCATCACCAGTGATGAAGTCACTGTGCACAGGGTCAACATGCCTTGAAGAAGACTTGGGCCCTGAGCAAGCAGACAATACAGAATCATTAACATCTGGTGTTGGACTGAGCATTATGGAGAAACAATAGGACATGATGCTGAAAAGTGACTCAGCTTTGAAAAGAATGGCATAAGCAGATCCCGTTTTCCTGGCTTTTTGCATGAAAAGGTACTTTAAAGTTATAAATTTTGGATTAATTTGTCAAAGATTTCAGTGCTAACAGCCACTGGGGTAGGAATTATGGACTATGGAATTTTTCTTGGGGATGGTTTCCTATTGCAACAGAATACTCCAGGTGCGTGCAGTCACCATCTTGTCTGCCAGATTAAATTTCTTTAGTTCACTTTACTAGTGTGCAAACAGACAACTTGCATCAGAGGGTGTAATTAATTTCTTCAGGACATGTGAATTGTAATTTTATTATTACTGATGATATGGATAACATGCAGAAGAAGTCATTTCTTTATGATAAGGCTGCATAATATAAGAGTTCTGTGTGTGATCAGACAGAGCCATGTGTTTGGTGAAGCCATTATGAACAGTTACCTTCATGCTCATTTCTGGACTGAGGTAACCAGCCCAAATGACAGTCTTTCTTTATACACAGAGGAGCTCATCCTTACCAGGCAGTTTTGTGAACACTTCTAGAACCTTACTGATGTTATCCTTGTTATTAATCTTTAAGTGCCGAAGTGCCCAGTTTGTGCCAGTCATGAGTAAGGTCGTCGTGGCCAAAGTACCCAGTTGTGGCCAGTCAGGCATTTAAACTCCGCTAGTGGAAGCGCGCGCACACGCCGCTAGTAGAAGCGCATGCACAGTCCTGAATATTTATTTTTAAATGTAGTAATTACCAGACCGACTTAAGTAAAACCCTAATAGAGGAATTAAAATAATACCTTACTGAACAACAGCAAATAAAAATATACGTATGAGTTATGCCAAAACTTATCCACAATCCAGTAATTTTGTTGCAGATTCTGCAGATAGGTATGTTAAAAATATAGTGTAAAATTCGATGTACATACCTTTTTTGTTGTTACCTTCTTGATGTATATATAGGTTCAAATGAAACTACAGTATTCGATTTCACTACGAACGCACACAAAAGAGATCACGCTCTGTATCTCAGCCACGATGCAGCTGTCTGTTCATTCAAATAGAAGGGGCAATAAGCTTTTGCAGCCCTAACGGAACATCTTAGCACTGAAGAGGGGACCCCTATAGCTTTCTCTTGAATAGCCATTCTTTCATTCTTCTGACCTTCAGTCAAGTATTCGAAAATCCGAAGGGTGTAAGCAGCGCTAGCAGAAGACCAAATGATTTTATTGCTTCCATCTGTTTTATGACACCAGAGACTGCTAAAATTTGTCAAGTGTTACAAACAGAAATGAAGTTATAATGCAGAACAACTCTGTGAAGAACTGGGAAACCATTTTTGCAGTACGCATCAAAATTAAAACACAAAAAATTGAAAATAGAGTACAACACTTTGTATTAAAAATTTCAAATCTTCCTTTATAATATGCGACACTATGTTCTTTTCTGAAATAAACAAAGTTATTTCCATCCATTTATCATAAAAATTGAGCTAGATAGAGCATTTTTAAACACAACGCTTAAAATTGATTAAGCGCATAACAGGAACGGACATTTAAACGCAGCGTAGCAACGGGCATTTAAACGCGCACCAGCAGCGGACATTTAAATAAACTCCGGCCAGCTCAAGCTTACCACTATTTCGAAGTCCGGCGTTTAAAGGTTAACATATATTAGTTCTGTTATGAGAAACAAACACCAAAGCAGTTTGACTGATTGTGATCTATAGTCGTAGTCAGTCATGATAGACCAATTCTACTTATACAATTATGTGAACCTCCCCTAGAGAGACAACTTGCATTCAACAGATTATTAAGGGACTGTCTCAAGCAAATCCTGGTCCCTGATCCAAAGCTGATTTGTCTATCCATCC
The DNA here is from genome assembly GCF_002891405.2 of Cryptotermes secundus. Lineage (NCBI taxonomy): Eukaryota > Metazoa > Arthropoda > Insecta > Blattodea > Kalotermitidae > Cryptotermes > Cryptotermes secundus. The sequence goes on along the minus strand of NW_019720732.1, from coordinate 16,175 downwards.
AAGAGGATTATGTCACATGTGCATGATGTCACAGTGTACAGAGTAGCATCCATCAAACACTGAGAAGAAATACCAGTATGTCTTTTGCAAGTGCAACCTTGGGTGGCATAAGGGAGTGCAAGCTACCATACTGGAAGTATCTGAGAAAAGTACTTACACTTCACCATTCACCATAAGAACAGTTTATAATGGCAATCTTGGATTGTACATGGAAGTGCAAGCTGCCATGCAGGAAGTGTATACTGACTTGGGACAGTTGTGTACTAAAATCTTTGGACTTACATTTTGCAAACAGCAACCACTTTCCCTCAAGATCACTGATCACATCCCCCCATATATGTTGGTTCCTTCAGCCCCCAAGGCATCATTGGTTATTTTTGCTTGCCCACATCAGTGCAGACAATCACTTTTATTTGCATCTTCCAACCCATGCATATAAGACAACAAAGTCACACTAATGCTTCTACAATACAGTCTCCATGCAGACTGGTTAAAATTATTGTAGGGGTTAATTTAATTCCCAGTTTACTTTATGTTTGTTTGTCACTGCTGTTTGTCTATATCAGCATATGATGACATCTGGTCCTGGCATGATGTGAGTGAACCATCAACTATCACAATACAGCTTTCATCAGCCTCAGTGACAGGCTCACCACACAGTGCAGTACGTACTGCTGTCAGTTCTTGCGACAATTGGGAATGAATACTCAACAGTGAACAATGATAAAGTTAGGGGGATGGCATGACACAAAGAAGGATGCAACAAGAATAGAGTACTTCCTGCAAGCAATGACCATTAATCCCACAAATTTTTGGAATTATCACTACTTGGTATATGGTGACATCATGCTGGTAAATAATGACAGATTCAATCACAAAACAAGATATATTGACACAGAATTGTAAAAATATATAATTAATTTCTGACTACATTGAAATTAACTGCACTGTTGTGAACACTTACCTGAGATGTCTGGTGACAAAAATGGGAAAGCAGGTAGTGCACTGCAGTGTAGAATGGTGCATATTTTGTAATTTTCTCTTTCCGAAGTGAACTGCATGCATGAACTGGAATACTTCCTGACAACATAGGACCAGCTCATTTACTTCATTTGTATCCTTCAAGATCTTCACAAAATTACACTTATAAATCCTTAATTAAGTGAATGAATTAAGATTATAAGTCTTCTTGGATGTGATGCCATGTACTTTGACAGGAACTTCCAGTATTTCGGAGAATCCTGCTGCCTGCAACTTCAGGAGGAGCACATACTGGAATCTGTCTCCCAAAATACTGGTATCATGTATCAGAAGGCTGAAGTCTTAATAAATATTCATCTATATGAGAACATTAAATCTCATGTATGAAAATAAGGTGGGCTTTAGGTGGCATTCATGCTAATACATAAATTTCAACCGAGAGCAAAGAATCCTGGACACCATAACACTGTGTAGCACAGGCTGGCAATAATAATGTAGCATGCAGAGCCCTTACTATGCAACAGCTGTGAGATAAGCAAATACACCTAAGCCATTTCGAGACAACGGCTCAGTAAACAAGTTCCCACAGCAACGAATCACCATGCAATAACAGAGGTACTTTTGGAAATGGGCTTTTCTACTCTCTCAGTGCAAAGAGGTTATAAGGTCAACTGAAGCAAGAATAGTTCAGTTGAAAGGGGGCCTCTATTTAGACAGAACTAGCCATTGTTAGGAGACATTACCAGGAAACATCTAGTAACAGACTGAGAACACTAGACTGTGTGCTCTAGAGCGCTGTGAAGTGTGCAAATCAGTGATAGAGTTACAGTTATTTGTAGTTACGACCTGTAAGTGGTCAATCCAATTACCAATCCAAACCCCATCTATGAACACAGTCATACTACATGTCACAATATCTTCAGAAACGAGGTGCTATGTTAATTTGATGCTTCACAGTTATCTCTCCAGTCAGAGTGGTATGAACATGTTTTAAGAATGAATAAACAAATCAACCTAAAAGAAAATGGCCATGAGAAGAATTGAAATTGAGATGGGAACAAGAGATTAGGCAAGATGTCACACAGAAGGAGGAACATGGGAAGAAACTGAGGAGGGGGAGGAGATCTGAGAAGATACAGATGGAGAGGCCTGGATGTCCACATACAATGGAAATGTACAAGAAGCCAGAAAACCACCCAAACTACAACTTATGTTCACAACATTCACTGCATAAAAGATACTTATGTTACAGCAACAGCTCACGATTCCTGAGTTATTGTCAGTTTTGAAGAACCACTATCCACGTCAGCCCTCCGATTATTGTAAGGGCAGCTACTGTTTCATAAATCCAACTGGACAGGGCTTTACCTCCATTCCCCCCTCCCATGGTTGTCAATATTCACCATTCATGTCACCTGCCTACACAGCCTGGCCACACACTCCACTCTGCTCATGTTCACCTTGAAGATTGATACATCATGTTACCCAAAACATGGTAGCTACTGACTAGAATTCATGGGGTCACAACCCAAAGACAGTCACCATTGTTAAAAGCTGAAAATACCTTGCAGCATCAAATTTAATACAAACAGCTGCAAATGATTCACTAGTTATATCCAAAACCAAATACACTGCACATGGTAATCATGATGTTTTCCTGCATGATATTTCAACACAAGAGCATCTTTATCACTTCAGAAGTTTGTGAGTGTACTGGAATTAATGAAAATAAAATTTACAAAAATGTGAAATCAGGGAGAGGTCCATTGATATGAAGAGTTTAATGGAAATTTGTCAGTACATTCAAAGCTAACAAGCACACACAAGAGTTAAACAAGAATGTATCCTTTCAAGGTCATGTTTCTTCCTGAAATCACATGAAAGAAATAACATTTTGAGGCTTGAAGCTCATATACATACTGTGCCATTATATGACCATTTGCTAGGCAACACTTCAGTAAACATATTCTCAAAGCAACGCAGTCAACAGTAGGACCTTGGTTGCTTAGTAGCCAACATTTTGGTAAGCACGTTTTCATGACAACAAAACAATTTCCATGGATAAGAAAACTGAAAGTTGTAAACATTGAGAAACCAAACCATTGCTTCAGAATTAACACAGGGTTTCCAAGACAGTGTATCGATAAAGAACAGCAATGTAACCCTTGGAGGCCGTGATCTCTGTTCAGTTCTCTGGCAGTTATAAAAGGAAGTACATTCATGAATTTGAGAGATTCAGATCAGTCTAAGATTAGTCAGAGATTCTTCATAGAGATTTGTCAGACAGACGTCGTTCAGAAGGAGTTCAATATGAGCTCTTACAACTGACTGTAATTGTAAAGGAGTCCCAATAAACACAATCATCAAATCCAGAACCCACTATTATTAGTCATGCTAACCCCTCACATGTGACAATATTTAACATTCAGTTCCTACCTCAAAGGAGGCAGATTGCAACTCAATTACAAAGATCAATCAGTTAATATCACTTGGGGAAACAATCGCTGTTTACAGTGACAACTATTAAAACATAAATACACTGTGGGCAGGGGGAACACGGTAGTGTAGTTGGTTGAGGGGCTATGCTACAAGCCGGAAGGTCACGGGTTCAAATCCCGATGAGGTGATTGGATTTTTTTCAATTAACCTAATCCTTCTAGCCGCACTATGGCCCTGGGGTTGACTCAGCCTCTAACAGAAATGAGTACCAGGAATTAATTAAATAATTTTCTGGGGAGTAAAGCGAGGTCGGAGCGTAAGGCTGACAATCTTACCGCCATCTTTGAGCCGATTGTCTTGATAATGTAGGACCCCTCAACATCTCACAACCCTATGGGCTTTCACGGGCTGGTACAGGGATAGCTTTACTTTTTACACTGTGGGCAAAGTTAATACTAAAGCAGGCGGCACACATAGCTACCTCTGTGCTTCATGTCTCACCTTGGGAGAAGGCTCTTTATTTCCCTGGTGTCAACCGGTGCTTGGAATCTTATGTGGCCTAGTTCCAACAGTTGTGAGAATGACCCAACCTAGAAACAGATAATAACAGTTGCAAAGTTAGAGAATTAGTGACCTCTAGAGACAGAAATGACCTGCTCGCAATACTCTGAGTGGCAAAAGATTGCTGCATGATTGTACAGGGAACAGCGTAAGGTGTTTCCCTGTATGTGACAATGACTTGCTCCCCTTAAACAAAACATCAATGCTGATTATTGTAAAGAGACACAAGATCATCTTAAATTGCACTATCTTGTGGGATGTAACACATGCCATTATTTCCCAGAAGCCAGTACTCTTCAGAACCACTACTGTGAGAACCTCAAATCCTACAAATATTATCACAGTTTATAAGAACTGCTTCAAGTGATCCCCTCCTGCATTCAAGAATATCTCACAACACATAAACGAATTCTGTGACACCTTCAGAACTTCTGAAGTGAATAATTTGCCACACACTTACAGCACACCACACCACTAATTTTACACCGTGATGACAAATATAACCTTAAGATTCCCTCAACATGTAGTCAATAGAAATAACTTGGACCTAAAGAAGAGGCTATAAATAACTGGTTATTCTCCTCTGTGAGCATACTGACAACCAAACACACACACACACAGACAAATCCTATTTCTGAAAGACAGCAAAGCAAGATCTATATTGTGGTCATGATACCATGCCATGTGGTGGGGGCACCAACGTTCCTCCAATTGTTGGTACTCACCCATCAGACTTCATAGTGTCATAACATAGAAGACTGTAATGTGACTCTTCAATGCCAATAAACTTCATACCTCAAGGCAGTACAGTTCTCTCTTACCTGTGTCTCAATATTGTTCAAACTGAAAGCCGCTAGGGATTGCAAGCTGCCCACAGAAAACTTAATTTGAGATTCAGCCAGAAGGAGAATATCCAGCACCACTTGAAGCCTGCCCAGCGTATCAAGCTTTTTGCGTACGTCATTCAAACTGAAATATAAATTTTGATATGTGTTAACTCTCAGAGCTGCAATTGCAAAATTTACTCCAAAATGGCTTCATATGACAAGTATCCTACTGTCACAAAAATCGTACATATGCATGGAACAGAATCATTTTTGAAGAGTCAACAGTTACTGAGATGCTCAAGAAATTCTGTAAATGTTCTGAAATTACTGTTGTATTTTATATTCCCAAATGAATGTTCACGCCCCAACAGAAGATAAAATTGATGATATAAAGGATAGATTCTATGAAGACCTAGAACATGTATTTGATAAATTCCCGAAGTACCCTATGAAAATTTTGTTAGATTTCAATACCAAAGTAGGGAGGGAAGACATTTTCAAACCAATGATTGGGAATGAGAGTTTGCACGAAATTAGCAATGATAATGGAGTTAGCATAGTAAACTTTGTCACATAAAAAAATCTTACTGTCAAAAGTACAATGTTCCCACATCGTAACATCCATAAATTTACTTGGACATCTCCTGATGGAAAGATAAACAATCACATAGACCGTGTTTTGATAGAGGATATGGCACTCAAGCATACTTGATGTCCAATCATTCAGGGCAGCAGATTGTGATACTGACCACTACCTGGTGGTGGCAAGGGTTAGGGAAACACTGGCAGTGAGCAAACAAACAACACACAGAATTCATATGGAGAGGTTCAATCTCAAGAAATTAAATGAGGTAGAGGGTAAAGAGCAGTATTGTGTTGAAATCTCAAATAGGTCCGTGGCTTTGGAAAACTTGGAAACTGAGGTGGATGTTAATAAAGCTTGGGAAACTATTAGAGAGAATATAAAAAGTCTGCCAAAGAGAGTCTAGGTTATTATGCACTGAAGAAGCATAAGTCATGGTTCGATGAAGGATGCTTAAAATTACTACACCAAAGAAAATGAGTCAAATTGCAATGGTTACAGGATCCAAGCAAAATAAATGGGGATAATCTGAACAATATAAGATGTGAAACCAGCAGGCATTTCAGGAACAAAAAGAGGGAATATCTGAAAGACAAAATTGATGNCTTGCAATGAACTGTAAGAACAAGAACATTAGAGACTTGTATAGAGGAATAAATGACTTTAAGAGGGGTTACCAGCCTAGCAGTAACTTAGTGAAGGGTGAGAATGGTGATCTGCTTGCAGATTCCCACAACATTTTGAACAGGTGGAGGAACTACTTCTCTCAGTTATTGAATGTACATAGGGTCAGTGATGTTAGGCAGACAGAAATCCATACAGCTGAGCCATTAGTACCTGATCTTAGACCTTTGGAGGTTGAAACTGCTATTGCAAAATTGAAACGGTATAAATCGCTAGGTAGTTATGAAATTCTGGCAGGAAGTGAAATACTACGTTCCAAGATCCACAATCTAATTAATTCTGTTTGGCATAAGGAAAAACTGCCTGATCAGTGGAAGGAGTCTATTATTGTACCAGTTCACAAGAAGAGTGATAAAACTGACTGTAGTAATTATCGGGGGATATCACTGCTATCAACTTCATACAAAATTTTGTCCAATATTCTTCTGTCAAGGTTAAGTCCATATATAGATTAAATCATTAGGGATCATCAGTGTGGGTTTCAACGTAACAGATCAACTACAGATCAGATCTCTTGCATTCATCAGATATTGGAGAAAAAATGGGAGTACGATGAGACAGTACATCAGCTATTCATAGACTTCAAGAAAGCCTATGATTCAGTTAGGAGGGAAGTATTGTACAATATTCTGATAGAGTTTGGGATACCCATGAAACTAGTTA
>NW_019720732.1:0-9428 GCF_002891405.2 Cryptotermes secundus | reverse complement strand
TAAAATGTGTTTAAACGAAACAAATAGTAAAGTCTGTGTAGGTAAACATTTGTCTGATAAATTTCCTATCCAGAATGGTCTAAGACAATGAGATGTTTCATCGCCACTCCTTTTCAAATTTGCTTTAAAATATGCCATTAGGAACGTCCAGGGAAACCATGTGGGACTGAAATTAAATGGGACACATCAGCTGTTGGCCTATACAGATGATGTGAATCTACTGGGTGATAATATAGATACCATAAAGAAAAACACACAAACTTTAACTGACGCAAGTACATAAGGAGGTTGGTCCAGAAGTAAACACAGAGAAAACTAAGTATATGTTACTGTCTTGTCACCAAAATGCAGGGTAAAATCATAACAAAGATAGGTAACAGATGTTTTGAAAATGTGGCACAGTTCAGATATTTGGGAATGACTATAACAAATCAAAGCCAGTCACGGTAGCTGAGCGGTCTAAGGCAGNGGGGCTGTAGTGCCGGAGAAAAAAAAATAACAAATCAAAACCTGATTCAGGAGGAAATTAAGAAGAGAGTGAACTCAGGTAATGCTTGCTACCATTCAGTCCAGAACCTTTTGTCTTCCCGTCTGCTGTCCAAAAACATAGAAATTAGAATATACAAAACTATAATCTTGCTTGTGGTTCTGTATGGGTGTGAAACTTGGTCTCTGATATTAAGGGAGGAACATAGACTGAGGGTGTTTGAGAACAGGGTGTTGAAGAGAATAGTTGGACCGAAGAGAGATGAAGTGACAGGAGGTTGGAGAAACTTCTTAATGAGGAGCTTCATAACTTGTACTCTTCTCCAAGTACAATTAGAATGATCAAGTCACGGAGGATGAGGTGGGCAGGGCATGTAGCACGAATGGGGGAGAAGAGGAATGCATATAGGATATTGGTGGGAAAGCCAGAATGAAAGAGACCACTGGGAAGACCAAGGCGTAGGTGGGTGGACAACATTAAAATGGATCTTGGAGAGATAAGATGGGATGGTATGGATTGGATTGATCTGGTGCAGGTTAGGGACCACTGGAGGGCTCTTGTGAACACGGTAATGAACCTTTGGGTTCCATGAAATGCTGGAATTTTCTTGAGTAGCTGCAGAATTGGTGGCTCCTCCAGAAGGGCTCAGCTCCATGAGTAAGTAAGTAAGTAGAAAAGCCACAGGTAACTGCTGGCATTCAAGACATATAGTGTATGACCATCTGCTTAAAGCATAATGGACCACTGTAGGTCGCAGTGCAAGGGCCAAGAAGGCCCACCCCTTATACATTCACGCCATCTGCTTAGGCTCGTTGTATATCCAGCATTATCTGTTATACTAAAGAGAATACTACTGTTGTGATTATTTTGTTCCATACACCATATATACAAAGTTATTCAAATACAGTGGATCCCTTCTAAGAAGCTTTCCAAGGGACCAAGAAATATAAACTTCTTAAGCAGGAAAACATTTTAAACAATGGGCTTCAAAATGTTTAAAATAACTGCATCTCTTGTAGAAAGCTAACAGAATATACATGGCATTTTTACAGTGAAATGGCTAAAAACACAGTAAACATATTCAAACATATACTTCACATTCCTACTGTCATGTTTAAAGTTGACAGTCTATTCTGAAATGTGATCCTTTCTTGAAGAACACATCCAGTGTCATTTGTTTTGGTCATCTTTCAAAACAATTCTGAAACAAAATTTTCCAGTTCCCAGAGGTTACTACTGATGACTGACTTTGGCATGTCAGGAATACCACTAAGGAAAGAGTGATGTATGCTCTCTAGAAACAATTCCTCTTTCCAAATATTTTGGAAACTCCTTGAAAAGCATACATGTCTGCACATGTATTGCAGGGGCTTCACATACTTGACATACCTTGGTGGCTCTGATTTTCCAATTACCAGCACCAGCTCCTAACCCCATGACAGCTTCCATCTTTGAAAGCAAATCTCACTCGGAAGTGGTGGTTGCACCTGTTTTGTAGGAACCTGCTTTCTCTTCAGTTATAATTTTGGAATTCCCCACTCATGGTTCTGTAGCTAAGCCCTGTGCGCTTTCTGAATAAATCAAGCCATCCTTTCAACTGTGAAAATTAATCGTTTAGTTTCAAGGCATTTTCTTCAGCCTTCTGTCTCAACTTTGTACTTTGAACAGGTATGTATAATGTCCATTTCTGCCTCAAAAACCCTAGAAGCACTCAAATTTAGAAGTATTTAACATTTTTCTGACTGGTTGAGGAGTTGCATGTTGCTGAAGTACATGCTTTCCCTATTTGCCATAATACTAATTACCATCAAGATTGGTATGCAAAGTGGTTCCATAACCTTTGTGTACATCATATGTGGTTGAGCACTACCTTCCTAATGATTTCCAGTTTCTTAGAAACTGATGATGCCTTATGTCTTATGTTACTTTTTGTGGCCATGCAGACAGCTACACATAAAACACAAGTCAATTTATTTTCATGCAACTTCACAAACTTCCACACGTGTTGACCATATGTAACCTTACACACAAAGACTGCAACACTGACTAAATGGATGCAGGTCAGAAATTCAGCATTACTCCCACCAAACCTCTAACACTCACTGAATATTACTGAGTGCTGTAACAAGTGTCTACTTTGTTTCCCATTCATTTCTGTATATATAAAATGCAGTAACGTAAAAGCTTATTAAATGGGTAAAATGTTCAATATATGTCTTTAAAACTGCTCTTCTCATGTGCAGTAGCTTTATATGCATGAAATGTTTTAAATGGAAAATAAATACATTATTTTCATGGCATTACTTTTGGGACTCAATGATTTTAACTTCTGACGCATGAAACCATTTTAAACACGATCTTCTTAAGAGCGATCCACTGTACATCCAAATTATTATTTTTGGGTATGAATATTATATGCAGTTTCTTGCCATGAACACAACAAATTTTTTCAAAGAAACCCAATCCAATATCAGTGTACTAACATTGGCTTTATTCTAGCGTCTGCTACACGTTTGGATTCAAGATTTGGATCACATTCAGACAGTTTCTTAAATATATTGCTTGTTACTGAATTGTCCTAATATGGATTAGTATTATTTTTTTTTAATTCTTTGACTTCTGTATCTTACAGTTAATCTTAGGGCTAAAATTATTTAAATTAGTATTTATAAAGTTGACACTAACACCGTCGACAAGCGACGGTCGCTCAGTCGGTATAGTTCGTTTACGGACTAAAAGCCACAGAGTTTATTGGTTTTGTCTTGTTAGTAAGATATGGGTTTCTGTGATGCTTGTTGTATATTTGAGAGTGATAATGTCTTCTGGGATTTGTTGTTAATGTTTGTCTTACCTGAAAGTAGTTCAATATGTGGCATTATAATTCTGAGTTGTGAGTAATATGTACTTATATTGCATACTGTGGGTGATTACTTACATGTTGTGGGTGATTACTACCGTATTATTTGTTGTTATCAGTTCTATATGTATTTCATCCTGATTTAGTTGTATTCAAGAAATTGCCTGATGATGATTCCAATCATAGATCTAAACATGTAGCAGATGCTAAAATAAAACCAATGAGAGTACATTGATACTGGATTGGTTTTGTTTGAAAAATCTGTTAACAGAAAAAAAAAACACATGGTAACACATAACAGGATATGGGAAGCAAAATTTTATATATTGTCATGTGTTGGGTGTATCACGCGACATATAACTTCAAGCCGTCTTGGATCTAGCAAATTTATTGAACACTCACTCTCTCAATTACACCACTACTGCCATTTGAGTATCACAAATACTTCTCCTGTAGGCATTTCCATTCACTCGATACAACTTGACTCGGTGACTGCTAGAATGCAACTGACTGGTTACTCTCTCTAACTGGCGCAATACTCACTACTCACTACTCTAGTAGCTTCTGCACTGACAACACAGAAAACAGTTATGCGATAGCTAACACTGTTGCATAATGTTGTGTTTAAAGGCACTGCTGGGGAATGCTGCCAAGAGTTGTTTATTGCTTCGTAGTAACCGCGGTGTCCCCTGTTACATCACTATGGGAAGTGATGTTACATCACCGTGGGAGGCCACGGAGTGTTTACCAAGAGTTGCGTAATGATGGAAGGGGTGGGAGTATGTGACATCACTCGCAAAACCATAGAGTTCACGTGACCCTTACTTCCTGTTGCGCCATCTACGTCACAATATGTTCAGCAATGGATAACACACACCTACCTAAGGAAACCAACTATTACAGGCCACAGAGACATGGCAAGACCAGTGAAAAGATAGTCCAATCAATACCAAGACCAGAAACATGCCCTCATGACTTAATCCTATATTTCAAAAGAGGGGGAGGGAGGAGGAGGTGTACAGAAACTCTCATTCCAAGTCACAACTGAAGCCACTTCATTCCCTCCAAAATTACACTAAATACATCAGACCACTTTGTGGTCAATGCCCTATTTGTAAAATACTGTCACGTGTTGGGCATGTCACGGGACAAATAAATTCATGTGGGTCTCAGATTCAGCGAATCTTTATTGGGCTTCACTTATACACTCACATGCTTTACAATTATTATCACTTGGAGTGTCACTTGACTTCTGTCTCTATTTCAAGGCTTACACAGTCCTTGGTCATGGCTGGATCTCAACTGTCTCTGGCGGTGGCTTTCTGAAGATTGACTTCTTGCTGTCTTCTTCTATATCATATAGCGTCTAGGTTCCAACTAACTTGGCAAATGCCTTCATCCCCTTTTATAACCTCGGCCGCTGCTATGCAATGAACCCTCATTATAACTGTGGAGACTCATCTCTGGGGAGGTTCGGCATTCTCTACACAATGGCTCACTGTTATTGCGTTGTTTCTGTGGGAACTCTCCGTGTATTCGTCGTAACCATGGAGACTCATTGTAGGCTGTTAACTTCCTATTGTGGCCGTTGCGCGATGACCGTAAGATAGCACGTTACAATACAATCTTTCTGTTCTGTCACTGAAACTCAGCTGCCAACCTCTGGGGAATGGCATGCAAGTAATCTACTTGATATGGCCTTGCATTCAGGTAAATATAGTACTTATTGCTATACACAGAATCTTACTTACTCATTAACATCACATGAAGGCAATTTCAATTGCTCTAATGTTGTCAACTTAGAACTGAGGAAAATATGTGTATAATCCTTGGTTAGTTTTTCCAGTCCAATCTCCAGCAGCAATTCTAGTGATCCGATCCCACTGAGGGCAGGCAGTGATGAACTGTCCCGCATCAGCTCTCTGAGAATATGGGCTACTTTGGTAGGGTTCCTTGGGTGTACCTGCAAAAATAATGGAGGCCATGGCATGTAAATTATCACTGGTATACAGTACCTGATAGCTGTTCAGCTGACTAAGAAAAATATCTGCTTCTTTCAATTTGGATGGAAACTGTCAGATTTTCCTGCTGAATTTTCAGTGGACATTTAATTAGTAAATATTCAGATTTTAATCTCTATATTAAAAATTCTCATATGACCAAGAGTTCAGAATTGCTGAAATTCTGTATTTCTCTAAATCACAGGCTACAATAACATATTTATATTATTTGTTGATAATTACTTACAAAAATTTTTGCATCACCAGACTGTATTTCTTGAAATACAAGCAAAAAGCATTTGGACAAGTTCTCAGAATCCCTGCAATCTGATACAAAACTCACGTTAAAAAACATTCACATTAACATACAGACATCCTTATTTACACATTTCACAGTACATTACATTTGCTGACAAATCTGGAATGTCACTCACTGATTCCTATGGCTGGACAACTATATCTGATATTAAATATTCAGTACAGCAAAACCTTGCTACCCAGCAGCTTAAAATCTGGATATCGCTTAATACAGACAAAACAAGGCTACTGCCATGAGAACCTAGAACCATTAATCACTGAAGAATTCTCTCTCAGACATTCAACTGTTGTGTCCCCAAATGTGTTTCAATTGTGAATAATGACCTACAATATGAGTATTTCAGATGTTCTTTTATAGTTTAGAACAAAACTTCATTTAAATGATTCAGTTCTGCAAAACATGCTGTATGCAAACCCACATACATGATGCAATGCAGAGGCATACACAAGACAATCCACTACCTGCAGCACATTCTGTCACCATGTGGTTCTGACTGAACAAGGTGGTTCAAGCAGTAATTCTTCTGACTTGTATCTGGAAGATGCCCAGATCAAATCTCTCCTGGGATGCCAACTATCCCAACTGCGGGCTATTGTGGTTTTATCCAGTCCTTCCACACAAATGTGTCTTAAATCAGGCCATGACCACATGAGGTTTAAAACTTTGTGCTGACGGTAGTTTAATACAATTACTGACTTTCTGGACATTATCAAGTGTTCTGTTGTTTTAAATAAACACACTAGTCCACAAAATCAATAATTGTTAATACTTCCACATCCCTGCTATCATCATTCACTTCCAACAAACCATTTTAAGCTATATAGTCTGTTACTGACAACACCATTAAAAAACCACCTAGATGGAAAAAGTCAAAACGTTATCAGTGACACAGTAACAGGTTCTGCGTACCACCCTTCATGTTCATTCAAACTAAATCAAAGTACTTAGAGAGTGCAGATATATATTGTGGTGTGCCACCTTGGGCTGGAATATTTTGAATCAGAATGCATCCATTCCTATATATAACAGTTAGCAAACCTAAGCAACGAACTTGTCGTGAAACAAGACCTCAAGGCATATTCTTGCGACGTCACTTTATTACTTTTCCACTAACTACAATTCAACGTAATTATAACACAAAATGTTAAACAAGTCGTTTCACAGTCGCTCCTTTCGTGTTAACAACTCTCACTAGAATGTAGAACTCTCTGTGCTGGGTAACCACTGGCTTTTGTCCACACCACTGCCACAGCTGATATATATATATATCGGACAAGTGGGAAACATTGCCTCCAGCAGCACATCTACTGTTACGTCACAGCGGGGAAGTGTATACTGGCTCGTTGCCTAGCAGCAGCTCCTCTGCCGTTGCATCACAGCTGGGAAGTGTTTAGTGTCTCAGCAAATAACATGCAACGACTAGTAGAGCAAACACATATGCAGTCATGGATCATAAGTCAAGGAATTAAAGGGGAAAGAAGTCTCAATTCCCAAAAGAACTCTTTAAGGCACTTGCATGACAATGGCCAGGAAAACTTGTAGCAATGATAGAATAGGCTAGCTAACTAGCAAACTTCCCACTACGACAGAAAACACTAGTTACTGGGAGATAGAACACATGAAACGGAACCCTTGAACAAGGTGTCTTCTAGCCCGTCCAACGGTAGGATATAAGAGAAGACAAAGTTGGAATTGAGACCAGATTACAAAGAGCTGAGATATACAGTGATACGAAAATATTACAGAGATACAGAGAAGACAAGAATGCAGAACACAGAATAGCAGAGACGACGGACTAGGCAGGTCACATTGTCTAGAAGAAGTTAAATCTAAGTGTTTGTACTTGTGAGTGCACACAAAAAAGTGTGATTGTAAAATAAGTGTCCAATAAACATATTCATCTAATCCAAAACCCACATAAATTTCTCGTCGTGTTACTTAGGAAACACGCAACAATATGCAAGGGTGTAAATGTATGTTCTCCCACTTTCAATTCTTTGTTTCTAACACTGAATCAAACAGAGTAGAATGATCTAGCATTGATGCTCTATCCCTGTATTCAGCATATGCTTGGCTCAAATTTGGTTGGGACATCAGCTATCCTGAGGTTTCTCATGGTTTTCCTCAGTCCCTCCAGGCAAATGCCAGTATTTTAATTAGATAACAAATGTTTCCTTTCCTTTCCAGTTCACCATACATCATTCTTCCTACTGTTCAACACAACACAGTCCAACTACTTACAGAGTAACAAAATAACCACTCTCCACCCACAAAATACTGTCTTAAACCAGCCTTGATCCCAGACAGTGTCACATACTTGCCAGTAACAAGAACAGATGATGCACAAAGTCCAGATAGGGCGCCAACTTGTTAGACACAGCTTCTTGAACTGATAGGTTCAGATGCATTGTAGTTACAGGCTCCTGGAAACAAGAAAGTGTATACCAGTTCTGAATTGATCTGATGACAGTATATGGGACATTATGTTAGATTTCTGGAATTGTGTCCATTATCTGGTATTCCAAACAAATATAATATTTCTGGAGCAAGCTCTGTTTCCATTCTCAGATGAAAAGGTGGAGGAGCACTTACTGAGTTCAGTCCACAATCACAGACCCTTGAATCCCTAAGAAGTGACATACTGGCATGTTGAAGAATTCTGAAAAGGCCTGTACAGATGATATCCTGATTTATACTGTCATGGGATGGAGTACCTATAGACAGGGTTTGGATAACTGGATTTACTGGACACTCACACAACTCGTGACTGCAAATCACTATCACACAAAGACTAGCGTTTTAATCACGGTCTTCACTGCACTGCTTAGTGACATCTTCCAACAGTGGACATTCCTCTGCTCCTGGGCTCAAGCTCTCACAGGCTGGCAGCCATCTCACACCAACCTCCTACTCTTCTCACTGCTGTCTTGAGACTCTCCCATAGTGGCAGTTGCTCCTTCTTATATAGCAATGGCACAGACTGCACAAAAAAGTCTCTTCCATTATTGCATGCTCTCTCATTACCAAGGAAACACAGAGCCCACAGAGTTGTCCGCTAGGAACAGTTGTTGCAGTGTTGCCTGTTTACACAGCAAGGGGTCCACATGTCATAATATATAAAGGATGTAANATTCTGTTATATATATATGGGTTCATTCAGATTATATTTTTGTTAATACACCAATGTCCATAAACACTTCCTTTTGGCAATAAGGGCCACAAAAGTTTCCGACAGGATGCATTAGTTTTAGGGGATGCAATTGTTGTTTTACATTATAAAAGTTGCTCAAAATGGCAGCCGCCAACTTCATTGCATGTTCTGCACTGCCTGGCCATGTTACACTGAACTCTTTGAAAGATTCCTAACATTTCCCAGATGGTCCCAGCTGCTACTGCAATTCTTCCCACAAGGTCACGTTGTTTCTCCACTGGAGTCTCGTACACCAGGCTTTGCATGTACCCCCAGAGAAAGAATTCCAATGGAGTCAAGTCAGGCCAGGTTATTGGGCCTCCATGTCCAATCCATCTGCTGCCAAAAGTTTCATCCAAATACTCACGGACGACATTAGTGCAGTGTGCTGGGGTGCTATCATGCTGGAACCACATTTCATGAGAGACTTCCAAAGGCACTGCTTCCAGCAACTCAGGTAAGGACTCTTGGAGATATGTTAGGTAAATGTCACCGCAAGCGATAGAGGTAAGGCGTAAGGGCATCCTCCTTCACATTTCAGATGCCCTACTGGTTAAACAAAGTGTTTCTGGTGT
>NW_019720731.1:0-904 GCF_002891405.2 Cryptotermes secundus | reverse complement strand
ATATCTGACGAATGCAAAGATTTTATCTGTAGTTGATCTGTTACGGTGAAACCCACACTCATGATTTCCAATAATTTCATCTATACATGGACTTAACCTTAAAAGAAGTGTATTGGATAAAATTTTATATGAAGTTGATAGCAGTGATATCCCCCGATAATTACTACAGTCAGTTTTATCACCCTTCTTGTGCACTGGTACAATAATAGACTCCTTCCACTGATCAGGCAATTTTTCCTTATGCCAATAGAAGTAATTGGATTGTGGATCTTAGAACGTAATATTTCGCCTCCTGCTTGAATAAGTTCTGCCGGAATTTGATCACTACCTGGCGATTTATACCGTTTCAATTTTGCAATAGCACTTTCAACCTCAAAAGGGCTAGGATCAGGTATTAAGGGCTCAGCTTTATCGATTTCTGTCTGCCTAACATCGCTGACCCTATGCACATTCAATAACTGAGAGAAGTAGTTCCTCCACCTATTCAAAGTATTGTGGGAATCTGCAAGCAGATCACCATTCTCATCCTTCACTAAGTTACTGCTAGGCTGGTAACCCCTCTTAAAGTCATTTATTCCTCTATACAGGTCTCTAATGTTCTTGTTCTTACTGTTCATTGCAAGCTCATCAATTTTGTCTTTCAGATATTCCCTCTTTTTGTTCCTGAAATGACTGCTGGTTTCACGTCTTGTATTGTTCTGATTATCCCCATTTAACTCGCTTTGATCCTGTAACCATTGCAGTTTGGCCTGCTTTCTTTGATCTAATAATTTTGAGCATCCATATTCGGTTCATATTAACCTAGACTCTCTTTGACAGACATTTTTATATTCTCTCTAATACTTTCCCCAAGCTTTAGTAACATCCACCTCAGTGTCCAAGTTTTCCAAAGCTGCAAACCTAT